>NC_053024.1:424780963-424953076 GCF_003073215.2 Triticum urartu | reverse complement strand
TGACTTCTCTTCTCACTCCCCAAGTTTGCATCTTTCTTCTTGTTTCTTCATCTGTCAATTGGTCCAAATTTCTTTTTAAGAACATTTCGATTGGGTAAATAGGCTTCAACTTTTGTTAATGTTTAAGAAATTTCAAGGCCGCCTCCTCTGGAAGGATACAACTGGGATCGCGGTGGGTACATTACACATTACACTGCACCAAGCATAGCAGCCACCAGTTAAAAATATCAGAGGAACCATGAAATTCGGAAAATTATGAAACATAAAATAAAACTAGAAAAATCATATTTTCAAGTAAATTTTAGGAGAACCCATAGAAGTTCATACAAATGAAGATATACTTTATTGTGCCCTGTCAGACTCAGTTAGTGAAAGCAAGGGAACATCAACATGAGCATCAGCAACAACAGCAATCTCAGCAGCAAACTCAGCAGCAGCAGCAGCAGCAGCAACAACAGCACCACCAACAGCAGCAGCAGCAGCAACAACAACAACAACACCAACAACAGCAACACCACCACCACCACCACCAACAACAATCTCAGCAGCAGCAACAATCTCAACAGCATCAACAAATACAAATGCAGCAAATGTTGTTACAGAGAGCTGCACAGCAGCAGCAGCAGCAGCGTAGAGATGGTTCTAATCTTCTTAATGGCACTGCAAGTGGGCTTTCTGGAATTGATCCTTTAATGCGACAAAACCCAGCAACTGCGAATGCTATGGCAGCAAAAATGTATGAGGAGAGGTTAAAGCTCCCTTCTCAAAGGGATTCTCTGGATGAGGCATCGGTGAAGGTATCACTCCTACTGGATCTTGTTTCTTATGTTTTGGTTGATTCCTCGCGAAAGTAACACTATTTGGAAATGCACTAAGCACGGCAGCAGGGTGGCGCCTAGTGCCTAGGCACTGACTAGCTGGGTTAGGTAGCCTCCTGGGCGGGCAAGGTTGGATGGGTGATCCTAGTGCCTAAACACCGCCTAGGTGGGGTAGAAACCCCCTTATAGAACAGTGAAAATCAGTAAAATGTTTATTTGTATTGTGAAAATTCCAGGTGCAGCAAAGGTATGGGGAAAATGCTGGCCAAGCACTTGATCCAAACCAAACGTCGTTGAAAGCAGCCGCAGGCGGACAATCTTCAGGGTAATTTCTGAACTTGTAGATTATGTGTGCATTGACAAGCTTGCATGAGACGGTAGAAAATGGAAATCAGGGAAAACAATAAATTGTTATGAGTGCATAGTTCTTGTTGGAGAGCTCTCGTTTGCATTATATCCTGGGCTAGGATTTCTCCTTTCTCTGTAGCATGATTGTCATCTTTGTGATCGAACAGGCACATAAAACATTAAGCACAAGGTGCATTCGAGAATTTACCTTATTTTTTCTAGATTGTTCGTCCTGGAAACTTCGTATATCTTTCTTTGTCCAAATTCAGATCATAGTAGCCCTGGAGCATTTGAAAATTTTAATCATACTTTCATTCTGAATTTGTTTTTTTTTCATCGATTGATTGTACCTCGAGGATCAACGTATGTTACACTTCTGTTTGTGCTATTGCTATGAAGTGGTTTCGTCGACGCGACAGCGCCTTGAGGATGAAGTCCCTGACAGAGGATGTTTTAATTATATTTCTTGCTTAATCTTAATGGTCGCAATAGGCCTCTTTATATCAGGTCCTCCTCACAAATACGGAGAAGATCTGTATACTGCCGAACATGCCTAACTATCACTCCCTCCATTCCAAATTAATTGAAGTTCTAACTTTTCTCTAAGTCAAACTTCTTCAAATTTGCCCAAGTCTATCTACGGAACTAGATTAGTCTACTTATATCTACTCCCTCTGTCCCTATTTACATGGCGCACATGTATTTCGAGGTTTAATTTTCGCCATCAATTTGACCAACAAATCATAGGTTATAGGTCACAAAATTATGCTGTTCAATTAGTATTAAAATGTACTCCCTCCGTCCCACAATATAAGATGTTTTTTCAAGTTATGTTAGCTTGAAAAACGATCTTATATTGTGGGACGGAGGGAGTAGTTTCCAATGGTGTAATATTAATGACAATATGACATATACTTTATATATTGTGGGTGAAAATTGGATCACCAATAATGAGGGCGCCATGAGGGATGGAGGGAGTATCATAAAATATTTTTTGTAATATATATATGATGTAAATATTGGCCCAATTTTCTATAGACTTGATCAAATGTAGAGAAGTTTGACTTAGGAAAAGCTAGTACTCAATTAATTTGGAATGGAGGGAGTAGATTAGTATACGGGACAAAAATCGTTATTTATAAAAATTAATATACTTATTTAACTTTTATGTTTTGATTGGGAGGGTACATATCTTTCTGTTGCTACAGGACACAACTGTTCACATCACACTCTTTTCTTCACATGACTGCTATAGGTTATGTTTAGACTTTAGTGCTTTGCAATGTTGTTGTGGATAAGCAGCAGACAACTGTAAGGTTACAGTTTTTGATTACGTAGAAGGTATGTTACTTCGTTCAGTAGTGGAAGTACCATGAGTCCATGACCTGCCATGAGTCATGAATCATGATTGGGCCTTAGAGTAAAAATGCTAATCAAACCATAAGGAATAACTGTTCATGTTGGCTCATGCAAATAAGATATGGTGCATTTGCTTTCAAATAGTATTGAAATTTTACCTTTGATAGGCAAATTTTGCATGGAGCTGTTGGTGGATTGTCAGGTGCTCTGCAACAGGTTCAGGCAAGAAGCCCACAAATGCCTATGCAAGAACAGGTTACATATAGTTTTCTCATTGCTTCTCGTAATTATGCCCAGTGCCAAAACTAGATAGAGAAGAGCGGGCCTTACAGGTTTTAGTTTCTTATCTGCTATCATATTTTATTCTTTACAGAGTATCAAAACTGAGATCAATCCAGTTTTGACACCCAGAAGTGCAGGTCCCGAGGGATCATTCATTGGTGTCCAAGGTAATAGTTTGTCCAGCTTATTGCCTGGATTTGCTGTTGCGTCAGTTAACTATTCAAACTTCAGCTTACACTATTTTCTTACTCAAACTGTTTTTAGTGCTTGGTTTGCTAAGCTTAATTCAGATGTCATTTTAAACAGGATCTAGTCAAGGTGGAAGCAATTTGACTCTGAAAGGTTGGCCACTCACGGTACGTTTTATCTTATGACCACACTTTATTTCTTATCGTGTATGTGCTCTGCTTATGATTTATGGTCCTATTGTGGATTCGGTTTTGGCTGTTTATATGCATAGGGGTTGAGGCACATGCTCGATGCGGCTGCATAATGCAGGGGCACAGTTATATTATTTAAACAAATAATTTAGTTTTCATAGAACTGCAATTGTAGCCCCTCCTTTTTCTGGTGACGTATGATAAACCCTTGCCAAGTGCAGACGCTCCAGGAATATTTAACTTTCTAACATCAACTATTTTTCTTTTTTGCGTGGCACTCTGGTAGAGTGCCAGATGCAAGATGTGTACTTGCACCTGAAGATCCACTTTGTGAATGCTTGCAACATGGAGGGAGGGAGGGAGGGGTGTGATATTCCATTAACCGATACAGTACAAAATATTGAAATCTAGTGCTCATGAGGTTCAACTCAGTAACCCGCAATCGGATCGGTTTGTTCCGGCAGTAGCCAAACCACTGCTGGGTGGCCTTGGTGGCCATTCTGAACGAAAATACCAACGTCTCCACATACCTTAATGGTTGCACTGCTTGAGGAAGCTTGTGATTTTTTGCCTACTGACCTAGCTCTTGTTCGTTACATGTTGCCCTCTTGTTGCCAGTTTCTAGTTCTGTTACTGATTCTGGGGTATCCTTAGCAAGCACATTTTTGCAGTTTGTGAACAATGAATTCTTTGGGCTGTTATGCAGCGCACGTGTGCATTCAGCAGTTGGGGAAGCAACAAACAATTTGTGTACTTTCTGAGTATACTCTAAACCATGTGATTGACATTGATTGCTCTAACATGGGTGCTATCTTGCAAATTCTGTTGTAACATATACACCTTTTACTTACCAGGGCCTCGACCAGCTTCGCTCTGGTATCCTGCAGCCGAAGTCATTTATGCAATCTCCACAACAACAATTTCAACAGCTCCAATTTCTGAATCCACAACAGCAACATCAGCTTTTGATGCAAGCGCAGCAAAACATGGCTTCCCCTACAGTTAGTGATGTTGATACCAGAAGATTAAGGATGCTTCTTAACAATAGAAATATGGCCATGGGGCAGGATGGGCAGACAAACAGTGGTGGGGATATTATTCCAAATATTGGTTCTCCTAGCCAAAGTGGTGGATCACGTACAGATATAGACATGCTAATAAAGGTATGTTCTATGACGTCCTACCTGTCAGGGGCTAATTTTCTGCAGCTAATCACGGGACTGTCTATTTGACAATCGACTGAAAATGAATTCACCTTCATTCAACTTTTTCAACCGCTGACAAGCAGATAACAGCTACACAGAACTACCAACCAAAAATACATGTAATGAAAACTGTATTTGATGTACATGACTACTGTAACAACAGTAGTACTAGAATAGTAAACCCATGTGAATAAAAAATATGATTGAAACAGTGTGGAATGCTTGTGAGGAGAATGCTTATACCAAACACACGTAAACAAAATAAATAAACACTCACAATACATACTATTGGCTTGGAGGGAGTGCTATTACCCTACATACATGAACAAACTGGGAGTTCAATCACAGCACGTGATTGGACAGACAAAACATTCGGTGAAGCCAAATTAAAAATCAGTCGATTGAAATTAGCAATTCTGAATCCATAATATAAGGTTTTCTTTATGAGGTATTATATTTACCTAGTTGAAGCCATAATGAGGCTTCTTAGTTTCTTACTCTCTCTTTCTGAATAAGAGGTTCTTAAGTTTGACTAAGTTCATACAAAGAAAAAGATCGACATCTACAATACCAAATAAATATGTATGTGCGTGTATAAATCTGAACTCAAAACATACATGTTTTCGTAGTGTATGTATGTGGTATTTTAGATCCTGATAATTTTACTGTAAACTTGGTCAAACTTAAAATTTTAACTTAGGAGAAAACTAATACCCCTTCTTACATTTTTGGAAGGAGAGAGTATTATACAGAGACTGTATTCCCAGTTTGTTTACAGAAGGATGGAACACGAACATCCTAGCCAAATGGCACATCTACTCAGAACTGATCAAAATGAAACATATTCAGCTTTAGTTTCCATCCATTAGGCCTTTTTACTTGTCCACCACTATTTTCCTTTCATAACATTTTCTTTCATACATTCAAGAACTAAACAGAGAACGATTTCTACTCCTTTATTTTTGTAGACCTTTCCATTCCTTCTATTTGAAGTGCTGCAACTGTTGTACTTTTCTCATCATCTTATCTGTATACTATTACTGCCTGTATGAGTGAAGCTGACCAGGCAAACAATCTTAGAAACCAGGAACTGCTGTTGTTCCTTTGATGGCTAAATCTACAGCAGAAAAGTTATTTTCTATTATTCTATTAACTATGCTCTTTCTCTCCTTATATGGGTGTTTCTATGTAGTAGAAGAAAATTGCTCATTTACAACAGCAACAACAGCTTCAGCAATCTACAGTCTCCAGTCAGCAATCTCAGAGCTCAAATCAGCTTCTCCAGCAACAGGAAAAGCCTGGAGTTGGATGCATGCCTATTGATGGAAGCATACCAAACTCTTTTGTAGTAGCTGACCAAGTATGTTACTGTTATGCAAATACAATGTTTTCAGCAGATGATGTTTATATTAATATTTTAAATCTAACATACTACTGCTTATTTATGCTGCAATGTGGAGGAGTGACGGTCTTAATGGTTGTAGATATACCTTTGTTTGCCTCTTTATTGAGATATTAACGATAAATCAATCTTATAATGAAGCACGCATCTCATTTCAGTCGCATGTTTTAAATTGGCCACATACAACTACAGCGCTGAGTGCTTAATAAGTGTTAGGATCTCAAGTTTTGGATGGTATTCTGTGCAGACACATTTGGTAACCTACGATAACTTGACAAGACAATAAGAGCATTGTTTTGCTCTTTGTAAAGACATGCTAGCAGTTCTCAGATTTTGCACAGTATATTTGAACTGCAATTGACCATGCTACCTTGCCACTTGTTTTAAGTATTACTCTGATGTTCAGTACGTAATTTCCTATGGAGTTTCAGTTTTTTGTTGTCCTGCGGTTAGTATGCCCCCTTTGAGCTTTCACTATTACTCATGGTTCTGTGATACATCTGTCAGAAGATATGGGTAATCATTCCAATTGTTTTAGATTAGTAAATTTGATATTAATTCGATTTTAGTGGTTCAAACACTGACATTGTTCTCTTTGTGGTTCAGGCATCAAAGAAGAGAAAGAAACCTGTCTCCTCTAGTAGAGCTAATAGTTCAGGAACAGCAAATACTGCTGGGCCATCTCCAAGTTCTGCACCTTCGACGCCTTCCACTCACACACCAGGAGATGCAATGTCCATGCCACAGCTGCTGCATAATGGTGGTCCATCAAAACCATTGATGATGTTTGGTTCTGATGGCACTGGAAGCTTGACCTCTCCAGTAAACCCACTGGTATTTATACTGTGAAATCAGACATTCTCCTTGTAAAGTGTCATTAGCACATTGCCTCTGTCAGTGAGATGACAGAAGTACTTAATTTCAGGGTGATGTGGACCGTTTGCTGGAAGATGGCTCCTTGGATGAAAATGTAGACTCATTTTTATCACAGGAGGACATGGATCCTCGGGAAACCATGGGACGCTGCATTGATGCCAGTAAAGGTATGTTTTGTTTCCCTCTGATACATGGTTTTTCTTGAGTTGACTCTTTCGCCTGAACAAATAGATTGGCCTACCTGTAACAATCGCCGTATTTCCCACGCATATTCCTTTGGAATGTCTGCGTGATTCTTGGTTTCAACAAGTTGCAATTCCTTTGTTTCTTTGAGAGAGATTGATTCGCGTGATTGTATCAGATAACTTGTTAAATAAAAAAATGTGTACAGTGTATCTTTTGCAAGATGTAATGCTTTTGAGTCTTTAGTTCTGTTGTAGTTAATTATTATCAGTTTACTAAGCATGCTATCATACTTGTGGTTATGAGAGCAAACTGTAGGAAAGGACACTTTGGAAAAATAATTTTCCGTGTTGTATGTTGTATCACCTTCCCAAAACCTACTTCCTATGGCCTATTCAGTTTGAAGAGGTTTGGCAGGGATTAAGAGGACTTAGCAGGGAATATAGCTCAATTCCTTGCAATCGCTCTTAATCCATGGCAATTCCTGCCAAACCTAAAAGCGGCTAGTAGATCCCAGGGGGCGCTTCTGCTGAGCCATCGTTGTGATTTGATCAAGCCCTTTTTGCTCAAAATCCCATTGCAGCACCTGCCAAGCTCAATGTCAATCAAATTTAGAATTTGACATTTCATTACCCCACTACTATCGCATATTTGCATGCGCCTTAAGTTAAATTCTTACATAACTCCCTTGGAATCAATCTCTTCTAATTTGGCGGAGGATACATCCATTGCTGGTTAGTAGTGAATTGTGATGACAGTAAAGGTGACAGGAAGTGACGCGGTGCCCCCTAGCAGGTGGTGTTCTTTGGGACTAATTGGTTTCTTTGAGCTTAATACATGGGAGAATAGCTGATTTGGCGAAGAATTAATGTGGATGTGTTTGGTCTGGGATTCATTTGCTACATAGGACAGGAGTATGCTGATAAATGATTCTATATGCTGTGGGGTGCCATGGACTTGTTTCATTCTACTCGGTTGCAAATTATTTTGATGGGGTGACTCATTGCCCAGTGTCTCTTTATTGCAGGGTCTGGTTTCTCCGAGGTTGCAAAAGCCCGTGCGAGTACAGGCAAAGTTAGCTGTTGCCATTTCTCGTCAGACGGAAAACTGCTCGCCACCGGAGGCCACGATAAAAAGGCATGGACACCAACATAAAAGTAATTGTGAATATACTGGTGCTAAAGAAACTGGAAGCTTATACCCGCTTTCGTATTTTTCAGGCTGTTTTATGGTTTACAGATGCCCTAAACCCCAAATCTACATTAGAAGAGCACTCGATGCTTATTACAGATGTTCGATTTAGCCCAAGCATGACCCGCCTTGCAACATCTTCCTTTGACAAAACTGTGCGGGTTTGGGATGCTGACAATGTATACCTATTTCTAACTACTGTCTCTCTTACGTTTCACAAGATGTCATATACCTTAAAATGCACTGACTAATTAATTGACTATATACAGCCAGATTATTCACTCCGCACTTTCACGGGTCATTCAGCGTCTGTTAAGTCGCTTGATTTTCATTCAAATAAAGAAGACATCGTTTGCTCCTGTGATAGTGATGGGGAAGTGCGCTGCTGGAGCATAAACAATGGTAGCTGTGTGACGTGTGTTAGGGTCTTCAGCGTATGCAGCCCTTTTTCTCTCCCAAACATTTCTTGTTTGTCAAGGATGTTCTTTTATAATGCGCTGAAACATTCTCCTGTTATCGGCATCTTATCCCAGGGAGGTGCAACTCAGTTGAGATATCAACCTCGTCAAGGGAAATATCTTGCAGCTGCCTCTGAGAAGATGATATCAATATTGGATGCAGAAACACTACAAGTGTGTAGGAATGCCTTAAAGGTTCGTTACCAGAGATCATAGTCAAACACATCCTTGAATTGTTTTCAACTTTTCAGAGTTACTTGTGTATTTGCTATGTGTACTTTATGCTATACCATGCCTTTTCTTTTCTTCTTCTGTGCCCCCACCTGTGTAGCATTTAACAAATGTCTTACTAGAAACACACTGAGAAAATTTGGTTGCGATGTTGGGTTATTTGCAACATATATGGACACTAAACATAGGTTTGTCAGAAATCATTCTGCTCATTTGGGAGTTCAGCTGATTTGGCAGCCTCCATTTTGCATAGGTTGTATGTAAATGGTCACAGTATTTTAAATA
This sequence comes from Triticum urartu, assembly GCF_003073215.2. Classification (NCBI taxonomy): domain Eukaryota; kingdom Viridiplantae; phylum Streptophyta; class Magnoliopsida; order Poales; family Poaceae; genus Triticum; species Triticum urartu. Next base: position 424,944,058 of record NC_053024.1, on the reverse strand, counting down.
GCTAGCCACTGCTACACTATAGGTTTTTTTTTTGCAGCCTAATAGCTACGTTATGGCACCTTGCATCACTATTCTAGCGTATCTATTTGCCTTGAGTAAAAGCAGCATTAGCTGAAGCTATTCCTTGTAGATGGTAATGGGCCAAAACAGCAACCATTTTCAATTCTAGTTATAAAACTAAGCCCAGAAAGAATATGCATACGAGTATACAAGACATCAATTGAAAAATCAGAAAGCCTACTAGTATGGCATCCAAAATCTTGTTTCGACCGATGCTACTTTGAATGGTTGTAATGCTACTTTAACTGACTTGGTAGTTGTAGACTTGAGACATGGTGCTATATGTGTGTGTGTGTGTGTGTGTGTATGGTTTCTTAGTTCTGTTGACTGACATTTTTAAGCGTGCATATGATATTATTAATATTTTGATCAATAAGACGCTATTGGAAATAGCTTCCACGATAGCTAGCAATAGCTGCCGTTGCTATAGCTCGGAGCCTCGGACCTTGCCATGAAAAATGCGATTCAAAACATTGATCATATTTTTAAACAAACATTTACGTACATAAACCTTACTCCACAACCTAGATACATGAATTTTTTTCAATCTTTTTTGAAAATTTTCAGAAGAGACTTGCATCACAAAAACTGGCGAGGGGGTAAAGTGATGCAGGATAGTGAGACCCACAAAAAGTTTGTGGGGCTGGGGGTGAGCCAGGAATAGTTTTAGGATGGATAAGGGGACTTGTGTGAGAATTTATCTGATCAGATCTTATATGATACTGTATAAGATTTATTATAGGATTGTTGCAGTAATAGTGTTCATTTTGGCCCATGTCTTTTAGCTAGACCGTTGCCACTACAAATCAGATCATCATTACACTGGTTTGGCTAGGCCTTCGAATGTTTGATGAATGGGGATTAGCAAATATATTTATCGAGTATCTTGCCTGCTTGTGATCCAAGTTTCCAGAACAATTCGATGTTGTCAGCTTGGTATCGCAATTAACGTTGCTTTCATCAGTGTGGTGCTCACTGTAATAGGAACTTTTGTTCATGTGTAGGGACACATAAAGAACATCGAGTCGATTTGTTGGGATGCTGCGGGTGACTATCTGGCCTCTGTAAGTGAAGATTCTGTCAAGGTGTGGTCATTTACTTCAGGAAATGATGGCGAGTGTGTGAATGAGTTGAATTGCAGTGGAAATAAGTTCAATTCATGTGTTTTTCACCCGAATTATCCGTCATTGCTTGTAATTGGTTGTTACGAGGTAAGCTCTCTCATATCTTATGAGGTCGTTACTTATGAGGCCCAAGTTGATCCATTTCGTGTTGACATTTTTATTGTGTCTGTGTATCATTGATATCTTGCAGTCCTTGGAGCTTTGGGACATAAGGGAGAAGAATACGGTGACCATCAGCAACGCCCATGACGGCTTAATTGCAGCCCTAGCTGCATCAAATGCATCAGGGTTGGTCGCTTCAGTAAGTCATGATAAGCTTGTCAAGCTCTGGAAGTGAGAACAGGGAGCAACCTTCCTTCTACATCACATTTTACAAGTTGGTCCCTGTGGACATCTGTCGTCTGGTTCCAGCCAACGTTGTATGATGTAGAAACAGGGCGGTTTCTGCCGCAGATAAACACATGACGAGGGCAGCTAACGAAAATGTCTTCAAGCTATCTGTGTTCAAGAACTAACCCAATTTGATGTCGTCCCAGTTGCTGCATGTGCCCTTGGATAGGTTTGTAACTATCCTTGTAGAATGTACCATACTCTGTAGTGGCCTGCGCAAACTCTAGAGTGTTGTTATCATTGAATGGTCACAAGCACAGATGCCTTTATGTATTTGCTGATTCTGACTGCATTTTTCAAAACTGCGTTTGCTCTTATTTCCCCTTTCACTTTGTGTGCCTCCAAATTCTCCAGTGCTCTTCTTTTGCATATTTGTTGGATGGCGATTGAGATGCCAGAACAAGAGTGTCGACTCGACTGGTCTAAACTGGGTTGGCGGTTACTGCGGCCTCTATTCTTCGGGAAACATTCCGTCGTTCTTGGTTTACATGAATTTTGTGGGAATTCTAAAGGATGGTTTGCATAGCAAAAATCCCTTTGAAGCACTTTGGTTTGTAGGAATCGGTTCCTATTCCAATCCTTCACATTTTCAAAGACATTAGCTTAGATTCAATGGAAAAATTTCTTACCCTATGCATCAAATGACATTTCTTCCTTCATAAATAACTCGAACAATGCCTGTGTGTTGCAACGGGATATAAATATCTATCGATCTACTTCCTCCATTTTCATATACAAGGCCACTATGGAATATACATTTTGCATCTATACAAGGCCACCAACAGTGATCGAGGCAAAGTTAATGCTATTTTCTCGTACTAACAACCTGTTTAATACTTGCATGCATGTAGTCATAATGACAGTCAGCTACTTTCTTCACTCAGTTTCTTTGCATGCATACGGACTATTAATGATTCTGGTAAACAAAAGGAAAAGTTGACTTGTAAAACAGTCATTAAATTTTATATTGGTACCTGTAATATGAATTTGTGGCCTTGTATACAAAAATGGAGGGAGTATTATATAATTAAGACAAGAGGCAAACAAGCCATTATATTCGTCCACATATGCTAATATTATTTGTACCGTTAGATTAGAATATTAATGGCTGAGATTTAAAAGATTTTGCGTAACATAATAATATGTATGTATACGCATACGTCATATTGCCAGGATGGTGGATTCAGGTATATTGTTTGTAATATTTTTATAAGGTCTTCGAGATTAATCAATAAAGTGGTCGTATGCATCTCCCAGATGCAGAGGCCGGGGGTCATCCTTATTTTCTAAAAAAAAATACGCATATTTAACTGTCACGTACACATGCAAAGGGTGCACTTACGGGAAGACCAAACAATAGCCTTGGTACATAAAGTATTTTTTTTAATATCAATACAGACACAAGCGCTCATATACACGTGCATACACTCATCCCTATAAACACATACATACACACCCCATCCTTATGAGCACTTTCAAAAGACTGAACCGGCATATCATCTTGAGATTTAGTTTCTCTAACCATTCAACCACACGTTGTTTCGCGGCATATAAAGTACTAATCTAATTAGATCGGGCTAAGTTAGTATTGTGGTCAGATAGCATCACTGACATGCACTTTTTTTTGTCTTATCCGAACGAGTCAGTTGAACTCTCCTTTCCTTTCTAAAGACATGCGCTCTTAAAAAACAAAAAAACAAATAAGACATGCATATCTAAGGGACAAGTACATATTTATGCAATAGAGAGAGGACGACGCTAGGCGCCGGCGCACCGGTCGAGCCCTGGCCGCCCGATACGCACGATTAAAACCGCCAGATCTGACCTCAGCTTCGTCCTCCTTGCAGTCGCCCGCTTTCCCTTCCCCTGTGATAAAAATTGCAACACCCCGAGCGCCCGCCGACGCTCTGCACCCTCGCGGCCCCGCCACCCCCCGCGAGAAAACGACTGAACTTGAAACACCACCGCGGCGTCCTTGTCGCCGGTCAGCGCCCTTGCCGTCCGTCCTCGTCACCGGTCGCCGCCCTCATCCCCGGCTCCACTCATGCAATAGCTGCACCCTCTGGTTGCAGCTCCGCATGGCGATGGTTGTAGCTTGGTGGCGATGCAGCACCGCCCATGCCGTCGACCGTCATGCCGGATTGAAGCTCTCCTTTCCATGGCCATTGAAGCTTTTTCCAAGGTTGAAGCTTTTCACAGACCGGTTGAAGCTTTTTCACACACCGGTTGAAGCTTTTCCCCGCGCCCGCTCGAAGATATTTTTTTTGCGGCTGAAGCTTTTTATCCACAACTTTGCTGCAAACGGCTCTAGGGAAAGCTACAACCAATGGCCGTTTTAAAAGGTCGTCGGCGTGCTCACCGGTGTGCTCGCTGGCGCTCATCCCCCGCTTGTAACAAAAAAATCAAGCGCTGGGGGAGATGCCCAGTGCTGCAACCGACGACGGAAAAAGCTACAATCACTGGCGAAAAAAGCTTCAACCGGCTATGAAAAAAGTTTCAACTCGTACGACGGAAAACTATGAACGACCAAAGAAAAGATATAACCGGCGACCAAAAAAGCTTCATCCGACGATGAAAAAAGCTTCAACTGTGGAGCCATAAGCCATGGACGACAAACGAAAAGCTACAACCGGCATTGAAAAAAGTTTCAAACTAATTGTCTTAGCTGTGAACCCCGTGATGACGATGACGTCGTTTTGCTGCAACCATAGTTGGTTTTGCTACAAACGGTGTTGGAATTTGCTACAACCATTTTCACAGCTACTTGTTGCTGCTCCGCCGAGCTCCCACGCCTGCCCATGGCCATCGTCGCCGCGGTGCCGTTCCGGGAGGAAAAAGGTTCAACGGTTGCAGCTCCGCGCGTGGTCGGTTGCAACTCAGACGTGGTCGGGGCCGACGAGGCAGGCAGAGTTCCGGTGGCGCGGATCCAAGCAGATTTGGCCGAGGGCAGCCGGATCGGCTGATTTCCATGGCGGCGGCGCCCTGGGAGGCCTCCGGGCAGCGAAGGTTGACCATGGCAGCAGGGAGAGAGAGAGACGAGCGACAAGAAGAAGAGGAAAAGGAGGGAGAAGACGCACATGAGAGGCCCTCCATCCTACGTGTCGCTAGGTGAGTCATTGGGTACGTTTGCACGTGGACGCGACCGGCCGAAAGCTTCGGCCGGTGCCCCGTCGTGAAACGTTTATCATGGAGAGATCAGATAGAATAGAAGGAAAATAAAGATGTCCATTGTGTGCACGTACATACGAGAAGCCAGGGGATTATAGCCCCTGCCTTTCTGATGAATCTGAATGACATGACAGTTATCATCACTGATGGTAAAATTTACATGTGATCCATAAGTCGCATCGGGCCCTCGAACCCAACTTCCTGAAGTGCGCCCACGATCCCATCAAAGCTAATAGTGTTGTCGGCACATTGAGGAACAACCTCATCTTTCGAACTAGATGCTCCTGGTCCGGAGGGATCAAGAAAACGCTATGGAAGAGGCACAACATCCCGACCAAGAAGTACAAGATATCCTGTAGGAGGGACGGTAACGCCGGCCACCCCGACGCACATCGCTTTTCGTGACAACAACCATTGCCTTCCCGTCAGCTCCTTCCACCTCAACACCCATGCAAACGAGTTATGCTACGCTTGGCACCGGTGAGCTTGAGTTCAACAAACTTTTGTCGCTTTCGACGTCGGGCACCAAGTAAGAAGTGGAGAAGTTCATGCACTCCTGCCACAGCGCCACCGGCTCCAATGAGATTTCATGCGCCACTGGCTTTGGACTGGACAGCGACCACTTCCATAAACATAACATCGGGTACCACAAGGATTTGGGCGAGAGCAGCGCATGCAGAGAAAGAGGAGGATGGGAACAAGCGCTCTTGCGGGACGTCATAACTGGGCAAGGAGGGGCCATCCGCCATGCAGTTGGTGCGGTAGCCGCCGTCCTCCTTCCACGAACAGCAGCTGGTGTGGCAGTGGATGCGTCGGCAGATGGTTGAGCTGGACAAGCAGCAGGTGGTGAACGAGCACCACAGCTACCAATTTTGTAGTGTTGTGTCTCAAGTGGGAGCGATTCCATTATAATACAACCGCATGCAACTTACAGGTGCGGCGCATGGGACGTGATTAACATTTTTTCTGAGTATTTATAGTGAAAAGTGTCGAACAACTGGATGAGCTCCAAGGAAAAAATAATATTTTTTCAATTGTCAACACTTTTGACTATTTTAGTCATGAATATGAATTTTTGTGTGTAAATTTTCATGAATATTAGAGGAGATTTTTGTGATGATTTAAAATACATTTTTGATGTTTAAAATCAATTTTCATGATTACAAGGTAGTTTTCTAGAGCATTCAAATTTTTCAGGCATAAAACCAATTATTCATATATAAATTTACACATGCCTCCAGCATAAATATTTACACCGTGGACTGAGTGTCTACTTTTTTGTGCTTTTAAAGAATAACAGTTTCCGTCTCTTAATTGCTTCTACATGGAGACCCTTTTTTTGCGGGGTTTCTACATGGAGACCCTTTTTTTGCGGGGTTTCTACATGGAGACCCTTAACTGGGAAATCTAGATGTCTTCCTAGAGGCTGGACGAATTGGACGTGATGGTAGGAGGAAACCGGGCAAGAAATAGTATGAAAGATTTGAGGGTTGAGGAGGGAAGGATGTCCAATAAAACTATGGTGATGATGCATGAATACTCAGCAGAGCTTGATTGAGTTTTTTTGAGAGTACGCCAATAGCATATCATATTTTTATAGAAGGGAGCAAAATATTTACAAGAGACCGACGAACAATGCGAATATAAGTCGCCGGCACACCCACACCGAAAAAACAGAAGCTAATGAAGGAAATATGCCCTAGAGGAAATAATAAAGTTGTTATTTATAATTCCTTATATCATGATAAATGTTTATTATTCATGCTAGAATTGTATTAACCGAAAACTTAGTACATGTGTGAATATATAGACAAACTAAGTGTCACTAGTATGCCTCTACTTGACTAGCTCGTTGAATCAAAGATGGTTAAGTTTCCTAGCCATAGACATGAGTTGTCATTTGATTAACGGGATCACATCATTAGAGAATGATGTGATTGACTTGACCCATTCTGTTAGCTTAGCACAATGATCGTTTAGTATATTGCTATTGCTTTCTTCATGACTTATACATGTTCCTATGACTATGAGATTATGCAACTCCCGAATACCGGAGGAACACTTTGTGTGCTACCAAACGTCACAACGTATCTGGGTGATTATAAAGGTGCTCTACATGTGTCTCCGATGGTACTTGTTTAGTTGGCATAGATCGAGATTAGGATTTGTCACTCCGATTGTCGGAGAGGTATCCCTGGGCCCTCTCGGTAATGCACATCACTATAAGCTTGCAAGCAATGCAACTAATGAGTTAGTTGCGGGATGATGTATTACGGAACGAGTAAAGAGACTTGTCGGTAATGAGATTGAACTAGGTATTGAGATACCGGCGATCGAATCTCGGGCAAGTAACATACCGATGACAAGGGGAACAACGTATATTATTGTTATGCGGTTTGACCGATAAAGATCTTCGTAGAATATGTAGGAACTAATATGAGCATCCAGGTTCCGCTATTGGTTATTGACCGGAGACGTGTCTCGATCATGTCTGCATAGTTCTCGAACCCGTAGGGTCCGCACGCTTAAAGTTCTATGATGATCAGTATTATGAGTTTTTGTGTTTTGATGTACCGAAGGTAGTTCGGAGTCTCGGATATGATCACGGCATGACGACGAGTCTCAAAATGGTCGAGACGTAAAGATCGATATATTGGATGACTATGTTCGGACACCGGAAGGGTTTCGGAAGGTTTCAGACATATACCAGAGTATCGGGGGTTACCAGAACCACCCCGAGAAGCTATTGGGCCTTATGGGCCTTAGTGGAGAAGAGAGAGGGCAGCCAGGAGGTGGCGCGCGGCCCCCCTTGCCCCAATCTGAATTGGACAAGGGGAAGGGGCGACAGCCCCCCTCTCCTTCCTTCTCTCCACCTCCTTCCCCCTTCTCCTTCTTGGAATAGGAAAGGGAGGGGGCAAACCTACTTGGAGTAGGATTGCCCCCCTTGGGCGCGCCTCTCCCTTGGCCGGCCCTCTCCTCCTCCCCCCTTTATATACGGGGGCAAGGGGGCACCCCAAAGACACACAAGTTGATCATTGATCTTTCTTAGCCGTGTGCGATGCCCCCCTCCACCATAATCGACCTCGATCATATCGTAGCAGTGCTTAGGCGAAGCCCTGCGTCGGTAGGTTCATCAACACCGTCACCACGCCGTCGTGCTGACAAAACTCTCCCTCGAAGCTCTACTGGATCGTGAGTTCGCGGGACGTCACCGAGCTGAACGTGTGCAGATCGCGGAGGTGCCGTATGTTCGGTACTAGGGATCGGTCGATCGTGAAGACGTACGACTACATCAACCGCATTGTCATAACGCTTCCGCTTACGGTCTACGAGGGTACGTGGACGACACTCTTCCCTCTCGTTTATATGCATCACCATGATCTCGCGTGTGCGTAGGAAATTTTTGAAATTACTACGTTCCCCAACAGTAGCATCCGAGTCAGGTTTATGCGTAGATGTTATCTGCATGAGTAGAACACAAGTGAGTTGTGGGCGATACAAGTCATACTGCTTACCAGCATGTCATACTTTGGTTCGGCGATATTGTTGGATGAAGCGGCCCGGACCGACATTACACGTACGCTTACGCGAGACCGGTTCTACCAACGTGCTTTGCACACAGGTGGCTGGCGGGTGTCAGTTTCTCCAAATTTAGTTGAACCGAGTGTGGCTACGCCCGGTCCTTGAGAAGGTAAAAACATCACTAACTTGGCAAACTATCGTTGTGGTTTTGATGCGTAGGTAAGAATGGTTCTTGCTCAACCCGTAGCAGCCACGTAAAACTTGCAACAACAAAGTAGAGGACGTCTAACTTGTTTTTGCAGGGCATGTTGTGATGTGATATGGTCAAGGCATGATGCTATACTTTATTGTATGAGATGATCATGTTTTGTAACAGAGTTATGGGCAACTGGCAGGAGCCATATGGTTGTCGCTTTATTGTATGCAATGCAATCGCCCTGTAATTGCTTTACTTTATCACTAAGCGGTAGCGATAGTCGTAGAAGCAATAGTGGCGAGACAACAACGATGCTACGATGGAGATCAAGGTGTCGCGCCGGTGACAATGTTGATCATGACGGTGCTTTGGAGATGGAGATCAAAGGCACAAGATGATGATGGCCATATCATATCACTTATATTGATTGCATGTGATGTTTATCCTTTATGCATCTTATTCTGCTTTGTTTGACGGTAGCATTATAAGATGATCTCTCACTAAATTTCAAGGTAGAAGTGTTCTCCCTGAGTATGCATCGTTGCCAAAGTTCGTCGTGCTGAGACACCACGTGATGATCGGGTGTGATAAGCTCAACGTTCATCTACAACGGGTGTAAGACAGTTTTACACACGCAGAATACTCGGGTTAAACTTGACGAGCCTAGCATATGCAGATATGGCCTCGGAACACTGAGACTGAAAGGTCGAGCGTGAATCATATAGTAGATATGATCAACATAGTGATGTTCACCATTGAAAATTACTCCATTTCACGTGATGATCGGTTATGGTTTAGTTGTTATGGATCACGTGATCACTTAGATGATTAGAGGAATGTCTATCTAAGTGGGAGTTCTTAAGTAATATGATTAATTGAACTTAAATTTATCATGAACTTAGTCCTGATAGTATTTGCATATCTATGTTGTAGATCAATAGCTCGCATATAGCTTCCCCGTTTTATATATGATATGTTCCTAGAGAAAACTATGTTGAAAGATGTTAGTAGCAATGATGCGGACTAGCTCCGTGATCTGAGGATTATCCTCATTACTGCACAGAAGAATTATGTCCTTGATACACCACTAGGTGACGGACCTATTGCAGGAGCAGATACAGACATTATGAACGTTTGGCAAAGCTTGGTATGATGACTACTTGATAGTTTAGTGCACCATGCTTTACGGCTTAGAACTAGGACTTCAAAAATGTTTTGAATGCCACCGAGCATAAAAGATGTTCCAAGAGTTGAAATTAGTATTTGAGACTCATGCCCATGTCGAAAGGTATGAGACCTTTGACAAGCACTTTGCCTACAAGATGGAGGAGAATAGCTCAGCTAGTGAGCATGTGCTCAGAATGTCTGAGTACTACAATCACTTGAATCAAGTGGGAGTTAATCTTCCCGATAAGATAGTGATTGACAGAGTTCTCTAGTCACTATCACCAAGTTACTAGAACTTCATGATGAACTATAATATGCAAGGGATAACAGAAACGATTCCCAAAGCTCTTCGCGATGCTGAAATCGGCGAAGGTAGAAATCAAGAAAAAGCATCAAGTGTTGATGGTTGACAAGACCACTAGTTTCAAGAAAAAAGGGCAAAGGGGAGAAGGGGAACTTCAAGAAGAACGGCAAGCAAGTTGCTGCTCAAGTGATGAAGCCCAAGTCTAGACCTAAGCCCGAGACTAAGTGCTTCTACTGCAAAGGGACTGGTCACTAGAAGCAGAACTGCCCCAAGTATTTGGCGGATAAGAAGGATGGCAAAGTGAACAAAGGTATATTTGATATACATGTTATTGATGTGTACTTTACTAGTGTTTATAGCAACCCCTAAGTATTTGATACTAGTTCAGTTGCTAAAGATTAGTAACTCGAAACAGGATTTGCAGAATGAACAGAGACTAGTTAAAGGTGAAGTGACGATGTGTGTTGGAAGTGGTTCCAAGATTGATATGATCATCATCGCACACTCCCTATACTTTCGGGATTAGTGTTGAACCTAAATAAATGTTATTTGGTGTTTGTGTTAAGCATGAATATGATTTGATCATGTTTATTGCAATACGGTTATTCATTTAAAGTCAGAGAATAATTGTTGTTCTGTTTACATGAATAAAACCTTCAATGGTCATACACCCAAGGTGAATGGTTTATTGAATCTCGATCATAGTGATACATATATTCATAATATTGAAGCCAAAAGATGCAAAGTTAATAATGATAGTGTAACTTATTTGTGGCACTGCCGTTTAGGTCATATTGGTGTAAAGCGCAGGAAGAAACTCCATGCTGATGGGCTTTTGGAATCACTTGATTATGAATCATTTGATGCTTGCGAACCATGCCTCGTGGACAAGATGACTAAAACTCCGTTCTCTGGAACAATGGAGCAAGCAACTGACTTATTGGAAATAATACATACTGATGTATGCAATCCAATGAGTGTTGAGGCTCGCGGCGGGTATCGTTATTTTCTGACCTTCACAAATGATTTGAGAAGATATGGGTATATATTCTTGATGAAACATAAGTCTGAAATATTTGAAAAGTTCAAAGAATTTCAGAGTGAAGTGGAAAATCATCGTAACAAGAAAATAAAGTTTCTACGATCTAATCGTGGAGGAGAATATTTGAGTTACGAGTTTGGTCTTCATTTGAAACAACAAAATAGTTTCGCAACTCACGCCACCCGAAACACCACAGCGTAATGGTGTGTCCGAATGTCGTAATCATACTTTACTAGATGTGGTGCGATCTATGATGTCTCTTACTGATTTACCGCTATCGTTTTGGGGGTTATGCATTAGAGACAGCTGCATTCACGTTAAATAGGGCACCATCTAAATCCGTTGGGACAACACCATATGAACTGTGGTTTGGCTAGAAACCCAAACTGTCGTTTCTTAAAGTTTGGGGCTGCGATGCTTATGTGAAAAAGTTTCAACCTGATAAGCTCGAACCCAAATCGGAGAAATGTGTCTTCATAGAATACCCAAAGGAAACTGTTGGGTACACCTTCTATCACAGATCCGAAGGCAAGATATTTGTTGCTAAAAGTGGATCCTTTCTAGAGAAGGAGTTTCTCTCGAAAGAAGTGAGTGGGAGGAATGTACAACTTGATAAGGTAATTGTACCTTCTCCCTAATTGGAAAGTAGTTCATCACAAAAATCAGTTCTAGTGATTCCTATGCCAATTAGTGAGGAAGCTAATGATGATGATCATGAAACTTCAGATCAAGTTACCACCGAACCTCGTAGGTCAACCAGAGTATGGTCCGCACCAGAGTGGTATGGTAATCCTTTCTAGAAGTCATGTTACTTGACCATGACGAACCTACGAACTATGAGGAAGCGATGATGAGCCCAGATTCCGCGAAATGGCTTGAGGCAATGAAATCTGAGATGGGATCCATGTATGAGAACAAAGTATGGACTTTGATTGACTTGCCCGATGATCGGTAAGTCATTGAGAATAAATGGTCTTCAAGAGGAAGACAGACGCTGATAGTAGTGTTACTATCTACAAAGCTCGAATTGTCGCAAAATGTTTTCGACAAGTTCAAGGTGTTGACTACGATGAGATTTTCTCACTCGTATCGATGCTTAAAAGTCTGTCCGAATCATGTTAGCAGGTGCCGCATTTTATGAAATCTGGTAAATCGATGTCAAAACAGCATTCCTTAGTGGATTTCTTAAAGAAGAAGTTGTATATGATGCAACCAGAAGGTTTTGTCGATAATAAAGGTACTAACAAAGTGAGCAAGCTCCAACGATCCATATATGGACTGGTGCAAGCATCTCGGAGTTGGAATATATGCTTTGATAAAGTGATCAAAGGATATGGTTTTATACAGACTTGCGGTGAAGCCTGTATTTACAAGAAAGTGAGTGGGAGCACTACAACATTTCTGATAAGTATATGTGAATGACATATTGTTGATCGGAAATAATGTAGAATTTCCTGGAAAGCGTAAAGGAGTGTTTGAAAAGAGTTTTTCAAAGAAAGACCTCGGTGAAGCTACTTACATATTTAGCATCAAGATCTATAGAGATAGATCAAGACGCTTGATAAGTTTTTTCAATGAGTACATATCTTGACAAGATTTTGAAATAGTTCAAAATGGAACAGTCAAAGAAGGAGTTCTTGCCTGTGTTGCAAGGTGTGAAGTTGAGTAAAGACTCAAAACCCGACCACGGCAGAAAATAGAAAAGAATGAAAAGTCATTCCCTATGCCTCAGTCATAGGTTCTATAAAGTATGCTATGTTGTGTACCAGTCCTATTGTATACCTTAGCATGATTATGGCAAGGGAGTACAATAGTGATCTAGGAGTAGATCACTGGACAACGGTCAAAATTATCCTTAGAGGACTAAGGAAATATTTCTCGGTTATGGAGGTGATAAAAGAGTTCGTCGTAAAGAGTTACGTCAATGCAAGCTTTTTACATCAATCTAGATGACTCTAAGTCTCGATCTGGATACATATTGAAAGTGGGAGCAATTAGCTAGAGTAGCTCTGTGCAGAGCATTGTAGACATGGAAATTTGCGAAATACATACGGATCTGAATGTTGCAGACTCGTAGACTAAACTTCTCTCACAAGCAAAACATGATCACTCTTTGGGTTTTAATCACATAGCGATGTGAACTAGATTATTGACTCTAGCAAACCCTTTGGGTGTTAGTCACATGGAGATGTGAACTAATCACATAAAGATGTGAACAATCACATGACGATGTGAACTAGATTATTGACTCTAGTGCAAGTGTGAGACTGAAGGAAATATGCCCTAGAGGCAATAATAAAGTTGTTATTTATATTTTCTTATATCATGATAAATGTTTATTATTCATGCTAGAATTGTATTAACCGGAAACTTAGTACATGTGTGAATATATAGCCAAACTAAGTGTCACTAGTATGCCTCTACTTGACTAGCTCGTTGAATCAAAGATGGTTAAGTTTCCTAGCCATAGACATGAGTTGTCATTTGATTAACGGGATCACATCATTAGAGAATGATGTGATTGACTTGACCCATTCCGTTAGCTTAGCATTCGATCATTTAGTATATTGCTATTGCTTTCTTCATGACTTATACATGTTCCTATGACTATGAGATTATGCAACTCCCGAATACCATAGGAACACTTTGTGTGCTACCAAACGTCACAACGTAACTGGGTGATTATAAAGGTGCTCTACAGGTGTCTCCGATAATACTTGTTGAGTTGGCATAGATCGAGATTAGGATTTATCACTCCGATTGTCGGAGAGGTATCTCTGGGCCCTCTCGGTAATGCACATCACTATAAGCCTTGCAAGCAATGCAACTAATGAGTTAGTTGCGGGATGATGTATTACGGAACGAGTAAAGAAACTTGCCAGTAACGAGATTGAACTAGGTATTGAGATACCGACGATCGAATCTCGGGCAAGTAACATACTCCCTCCTTCTATCTATATAGGGCCTAATACGTTTTTCGAGGCTAACTTTGACCAAACGTTAGAGCAATAATATATGACATGCAACTTACACAAAGCATACCGCCAAATTCGTATGTGAAAGGAGCTTTCAATGATATAATTTTCACATTATACATCCCATGTACTATTAATCTTGTCAATAGTCAAAGGCGGTCTTGAAAAACGCATTAGGCCCTATATAGATGGAAGGAGGGAGTACCGATGACAAAGGGAACAACGCATATTGTTATGCGGTTTGACCGATAAAGATCTTCGTAGAATATGTAGGAACCAATATGAGCATCCAGGTTCCGCTATTGGTTATTGACCGGAGACATGTCTCGGTCAAGTCTACATAGTTCTCGAACCCGTAGGGTTCGCACGCTTAAAGTTATGTGACGATCGGTATTATGAGTTTTTGTGTTTTGATGTACCGAAGGTAGTTCGGAGTCTCGGATATGATCACGTACATGACGAGGAGTCTCGAAATGGTCGAGATGTAAATATCGATATATTGGATGACTATGTTCGGACACCGGAAGGGTTCCGGGAGGTTTCAGGCATATACCAGAGTACCGGGGGTTACCAGAACCCCCCGGGAAGGTATTGGGCCTTATGGGCCTTAGTGGAGAAGAGAGAGGGCAGCCAGGAGGTGGCGCGCGGCCCCCCTTGCCCCAATCCGAATTGGACAAGGGGAAGGGGCGGCGGCCCCCCTCTCCTTCCTTCTCCCCACCTCCTCCTTCCCCCTTCTCCTTCTTGGAATAGGAAAGGGAGGGCAAACCTACTTGGAGTAGGATTGCCCCCCCTTGGGCGCGCCTCTCCCTTGGCCGGCCCTCTCCTCCTCCCCCTTTATATATGGGGGCAAGGGGGCACCCCAAAGACACACAAGTTGATCATTGATCTTTCTTAGCCGTGTGCGGTGCCCCCCTCCACCATAATACACCTCGGTCATATCGTAGCGGTGCTTAGGCGAAGCCCTGCATCCGTAGGTTCATCAACACCGTCACCACGCCATCGTGCTGACGAAACTCTCCCTCGAAGCTCTACTGGATCGTGAGTTCGCGGGACATCACCGAGCTGAACGTGTGCAGATCGCGGAGGTGCCGTACATTCGATACTAGGGATCGGTCGATCATGAAGACGTACGACTACATCAACCGCGTTGTCATAACGCTTCCGCTTACGGTCTACGAGGGTACATGGACGACACTCTTCCCTCTCGTTGCTATGCATCACCATGATCTCGCGTGTGCATAGGAAATTTTTGAAATTACTGCGTTCCCCAACAGCTAACTCCTCACCAATCTATCTAGGCCACCCACACCAAACCCGGCGCTCGACCAATCCCGAATGTCCCCAAGTATCGCCATCGCGAGCTCTCTGGGGCCCACCACCTGCTTTAGCCGATTGAAAACATGCGTGTTTCTTTGCTTCCAAATGGCCCACAACGCTCCAATGACCATCTAGTCGAAACATCGCTTCACTTTGCCGTGGAATCCTCTCGTAATCCAGATCGACTACTCCTCGAGTGCCTCCTGCCCATCCGGAATGCCAACATTAACCTGCAAAGTGTCGAAACACGTGTGCCAAACTTCTCTCGCATAGGGGCACTGCACCAACATGTGCTCTACATTATCGTCTTCTTGCAAGCAAATGTAGCAAGCCGAAGGCTCATCTTGCATGCCATGACGAGCTCTCCTGTCAGAGGTCCATAGTCTATGTTGTACCGTGAGCCAGGTAAAAATCTTGCACTTAAGCGGGGCCCAACTTCGCCAAATGGCCGCGGCCATGGGGAATCTGATTCCGCCCTGGCACAAATGCGCATACGTGGATCTCGCAGTATAAGCTCCTGAAGGATCGTGTGGCCAACTGAATTCGTCCTCGCTTTGCAAGTCTCTCTGAACCGTAGCAATCGCGTGCCTCAGGTGCACCATCTGGAGCAAACCCGTGAAGGAGAATGGGCAATGGGTGTCGCTGGTCCATCTCTCCTCCAGCGTCGCCTGGGCCACTGTCCTGGAGTTCTTTGTCCTCGTGTCCACGCCTTCCAAGACAAGGGGTGCGATGTCACCAATTGAGAGCCGTGAATCCATCTGTCTCTCCAGAATAGTACTCTATCTCCTTTCTCGACTGCAATCTTTACTAGACTATCGAGAACTTGTCTGGCCTCGACGTCCACCAACAGATGCAAGCCCTACCAAGGCCTACGAGGATCAGTCCATCGGAGCCACTCCCACCGCACTCTTAGCGCGATGGCTTGCAGGCTTAGGTTCTTCACTCCCAATCCACCGAAGGCAATTGGCTTGCAAATGTTATTCCATGCAACTAAGCATTGCTCACCAGAGACCCGATCCTTACCTGCCCAAAAGAAAGAGCGCAACCACCCGTTTATATCCTCAAACACCCAGGCAGGGGCGTCCATGACCAGTAAGTGGTGCACCGGCCTCGCCGATAGCACCGACTTGACCAGGATCAACCTTCCCGAGCGCTACATCATGCCTCTATGCCAGGCGAGGAGGAAGTGCCGCACCTGATCAAGTAGTGGCTTCCACTGCGCCCTAGTGAGTTGCTTGAGCGCGAGTTGTAGCCCGAGGTACTTGTAGGGGAACTCGAACCTGGTGCACTGAAGGATACCTTCAACTCTCGCTCTATCATCATTGTTCTCAGAGATGAGGATGTCAGTAGACTTAGTGTAGTTCACTCGCAGGCCCGAAGCTTCTCCAAAGATTTCCAGCACATGCCTCACAAATGGCAGATCTGCGTCCGAAGGTTTGACGAATAGCGCGACATTGTCAGCGTATACCAACAGGCGCTGCGTAGCAGAGATGCCCGTGTACGCGCTGAGAACTCCCTCTTCTGATGCTTTAGCAACGATCATGGACAGGATATCCATGGCAATGATGAACAACAAGGGAGAGACTGGATCTCCTTGTCTTAAACCTTTGGCGCGCCAAATTCTTCTGTCGGGAACCCCATTCACCACAATTTTGGTGCTTGCTGTTTGCAGCAAACTAGCCACCCACTTCAACCAGACTCTTCCAAAGCCTTTAGCACGCAGTACCTCGAACAAGAAAGGCCAGGATAAGGAGTCGAAGGCATGCGTGATGTCCAACTTGAGGAAAACATCGGGGCTCTTTCTCACGTGGACTTTCCTGGCAACTTGTTTAACCAGCAAGTAGTTATCATGCAGGGTACGATCTTTGATGAACGCGGACTGGTTGACTCCAACAAACTCATGGATTCTCCTCCAAGCCCTATTGGCAAGCAGCTTAGCAAATATCTTGGAAAAGCTATGAGGCAGACTAATAGGGCGGAAGTCGCCCACTTCAATTGCGTCCGGCTTCTTTGGAATTAGCACGGTGAGGGCTCGGTTCAATCTGGAGAAGCCACGGTCGTCACCCACGCAAAGCTTGAGGAGTGCAGCCATGACATCTCTCTTAATGATGGGCCAAGCCTTTTGATAGAATGCGATGGTGAAGCCATCAGGTCCGAGGGCGCGATCCGGCTGCATCTCTTTGATGACACCCCAAACTTCCTCCTCTATGAACAGGACCTCCATATCTCACAGGTCCAATTTCTCGACTCCCAGGTAATCAAGATCAAGGGTGTGGTTCCTCGTGTGCACCGTACCCAAGAGGCTCTGAAAAGCATAAGCAAAAGCCTCCTCCATGCGAGCTTGATCAGTGATAGTCTCATCTCCAACTCTTATTTGGGGGATGAAGTTTTTAGCCCTTCTACCACTGGCCACCGACTGGAAGAATTTGGTATTAGCGTCTCCCTCCCGCAACCATATAAACCTGGACCTTTGTCTTTCTATGGTGCGCTCCAAGGAAGCTAGCCCCAACAAGGATAGTTTTAGCGTTCTCCTCAACCAATACTAGAGCTCCGACAAACCTCTTACTTCCATGGCTTGATCAAACCGGAAAATCACTAGCGAGGCAACGGACATGAGCAACTTGATGTTACCAACTTTCTTTTGCCCCCAACCTTGCAGTGCAGCACCAACATTTCTGAACAGAGTGTCCAACCTTTTAAAGGGGCCGACTATCGCGGGGTCACAGGTCCAAGCCTCGCTGATGGCCTGGTCGAAGCCATCAATCTTGAGCCAAAAGGACTGAAACCAGAGTCTTTTCTTTGGCCAATGGTGAGCAACAACCGAGAGATGCAAGGGTGTGTGGTTTGAGATGTTTGTGGAGAGCGCCTGGAGGAGGTAGTCATGTCTAGCCAGCTCCCAATCAATGGAGACCAAGATGCGATCAATCTTGGTAAATGTTGGGGCCTCCCGCTCGTTAGTCCAAGTAAAATGGTGTCCGTGCATGTAAAGCTCCTTCAACTCGTTATTATCAACGAAGGCTCTAAATTTGTTCATCATGGTGCGATTGAGGTTCATGTTGCTTTTCTCCGAGGCACGCAAGATCATGTTGAAGTCGCCAAGGACCATCCAAGGCCCCGTGCACAATGTTCTCCTAGCTTCCAAGTCTGCGAGGAACTGAGTTTTGAGCTCGTCTCCTTGTGGTCCATAGACCACCGCGATCCACCACTCCTCTCCAACCTTGGGGCGAGCCAGTCCTGTGAGGGAGTTGGCGTCCCTCTGGATATGGTCGATATGCAGAACCGTGGTGTCCCAAGCTAAGATAATGCCACCTCTCGTCTCCTCCATCGGCAAGTAGGCAAAGCCGTCCAAAGACGTTCTACAACATTGTAATAACAGAAAAACATCTACAACTGCAAGTTTAGTCTCTTGTAAACACACTATGCTAGGCTTAACCGAGTCTAAAAACTCCTTCACCGCTCTTCTTTTGGCCGGATTGTTCAAGCCTCGAATGTTCCAGCATGTCACCAAGGGGTTTGTGTCCATGGAAATGGCCCACGCCCACACCCTCACTCGCCATGGCACGCTCATAGTGCGCCTATCACTAAAGCCGCTCTTGATCCCATAGCCATCCCTGGCAAGGCCTTGCCAAAAAGTGCGGCAATCACTCGAATGTGTTGCTCGCGGAGCGGTGAGTCGAAGAGATGCTTGAGCTCGTGAACTGCTATGTCATC
Organism: Triticum urartu; assembly: GCF_003073215.2. Taxonomy (NCBI): domain Eukaryota; kingdom Viridiplantae; phylum Streptophyta; class Magnoliopsida; order Poales; family Poaceae; genus Triticum; species Triticum urartu. The sequence continues at coordinate 424,925,082 of NC_053024.1, read as the reverse complement.
CTCCTGGAAGTCTTCTAGCGCAAGCCTGAGAGTGCGAAGCAGCACGTTTTCGGCCGGCGTCGCTTTGGCTACACTCTGTGCAGCTGTCTTCTTGGTGGCACGCGTGGTTCTCTTCGGGGTGAATGGCTCTGTCTCAGGCCTAAGGCCAGAGGCCTGAACTTCTTTGAGAAGCGGAGGTGCAAGCTTTCTGACTATGCTGGAGTAGAAAGTTTTGAGCCTCAAGAAGTCTTCTACGTCCTGTGCTGATAGCCCATCGTGGGAAGGCACAATGATAGCCCTGTCCTCCTTCCTCCTATAGTCACCTTCCTCAGCGCACATGTTCATAGAGTCGCCCACCACGTTGAGCTGAACTGAGCCATGCAGCAGCGTGGAGTCACCAGCGCGCGCACCCTCGAGCAGCACTAGTGGGGCGAGATCACGTGAGACTACCACTCCCACGTCCGTGCATGGCTGCATGATAGCATGATTTCCCTCAGGGTGGGTCCCATCCTCCAATGATTTGCATGTGTCCACCGTGCCCCGTGCAACAACCAGCTCTGGGTCCTCGAATGCCTTGCAGGCGGGTGGGGCAGGCTCCACCAATGCCGCACGTGGCCCAATGCCCTGGCTTCCCTCCTGCACAGGAGCGGGGCCAGTGTCTGGAACGCCCACCACTGAAACGGTCACAACAGTCTCCAAGACTGGCTGGGAAGGTTCCAGCACCAGCTCAAAGGTGGGGCCTGGGGTAGGTGCGCCCACCACGAACTCGCCTGGCTTCGTGGATGATTGGGGAGGCGCTGGAACCAAAGCCACCTGCTGAATGCATCTCGAGGGTGCCGCATGCCGCTTGAGGACAGGCTTGACCAGCCCCACCGCACCATGCACCGCATGGCGGGGCGGAGTGTCCAGGTCCCGCTGGACGGGCCCCAACTCCAATCTTGGCTCTGAAGGAAATATGCCCTAGAGGCAATAATAAAGTTATTATTTATTTCCTTATATCATGATAAATGTTTATTATTCATGCTACAATTGTATTAACTGGAAACTTAGTACATGTGTGAATACATAGACAAACAGAGTGTCACTAGTATGCCTCTACTTGACTAGCTCATTGAATCAATGATGGTTATGTTTCCTAGCCATAGACATGAGTTGTCATTTGATTAACGGGATCACATCATTAGAGAATGATGTGATTGACTTGACCCATCCGTTAGCTTAGAAGGATGATCGTTTAGTTTGTTGCTATTGCTTTCTTCATGACTTATACATGTTCCTATGACTATGAGATTATGCAACTCCCGAGTATCGGAGGAACACTTTGTGTGCTACCAAACGTCACAATGTAACTGGGTGATTATAAAGGTGCTCTACAGGTGTCTCCGATGGTACTTGTTGAGTTGGCATAGATTGAGATTAGGATTTGTCACTCCGATTGTCGGAGAGGTATCTCTGGGCCCTCTCGGTAATGCACATCACAATAAGCCTTGCAAGCAATGTGACTAATGAGTTAGTTAAGGGATGTAGCATTACGGAACGAGTAAAGAGACTTGCTGGTAACGAGATTGAACTAGGTATTGAGATACCGATGATCGAATCTCGGGCAAGTAACATATCGATGACAAAGGGAACAATGTATGTTGTTATGCGGTTTGACCGATAAAGATCTTCATAGAATATGTAGGAACCAATATGAGCATCCAGGTTCCGCTATTGGTTATTGACTAGAGATGAGTCTCGGTCATGTCTACATAGTTCTCGAACCCGTAGGGTCCGCACGCTTAACGTTCAGTGACGATCGGTATTATGAGTTTATGTGTTTGATGTACCGAAGGTAGTTCGGAGTCCCGGATGAGATCGGGGACATGACGAGGAGTCTCAAAATGGTCGAGACGTAAAGATTGATATATTGGACGACTATATTCGGACATTGGAAAGGTTCCGAGTGATTCGGGTATTTTTCGGAGTACCAGGGAGTTACGGGAATACGGGGGAAGAAGTATTGGGCCTCATAGGCCAAGTGGTGGAAGAGAGGAGGCAGGACAAGGCAGGGCGCACGGCCCCCCTAGCCCAAACCGAATTGGACTAGGGGGCCGGCCCCCCTTTTCTCCTTTCCTCCCTCTCCTTCCTTCTCCCCTCCTCCTTCCTTTCCCCTCCTAGTAGGAGTAGGAAAGGGGAGTCCTACTCCTACTAGGAGGAGGACTCCTCCTCCTGGCGCGCCATGCAAGGGCTGGCCGTCCGGCCTCCCCCCTTGCTCCTTTATATACGGGGGCAGGGGGCACCCTAGGGCACACAAGTTGATTGCTCCAAGCCGTGTGCGGTGCCCCCTCCACCATAATCCACCTCGATCATATCGTAGCGGTGCTTAGGTGAAGCCCTGCGCCGGTAGCAACATCATCACTGTCATCACGCCGTCGTGCTGACGGAACTCTCCCGTGAAGCTCTACTGGATCGGAGTTCGTGGGACGTCATCGAGCTGAACGTGTGCTGAACTCGGAGGTGCCATATGTTTGGTACTTGGATCGGTCAGATCATTAAGACGTACGACTACATCAATCGCGTTCTCATAACGCTTCCGCTTATGGTCTACGAGGGTACGTGGACATACTCTTCCCTCTCGTTGCTATGCATTATCATGATCTTGCGTGTGCGTAGGAAAATTTTGAAATTACTGCGTTACCCAACAGTCTCCCCGCCATGGCCGTTTGAACATTGGCCACACTCTCTATTTGATGCTGCTGTCTCCCCACCTTGGCCGTTTGGACCATGGCCATGTACTCTGTCTGTTGCTTCTGTGGGACCCCGCATAGGCAAAAGGTGGTCAAAAGCGGAAGTCCTGTGCGTCAGCCTACTCTGGATGGGGAGGGAGACCCCACCTGCTGACAGTACGGTCAGGGGAATCATCGGGGGAATGCGCCAATCCGAGCCAGGCCCTGGACTCGCCGCCGGCAGGGCCGTCGGCGCCGCAGGGGCATCAGTTGCCGACCCTCTGAGAACGTGACGCCCACGTTGATCTCTGACCCCGAAGCTCCAACGCGGCCTGGACATGTGACTTCTCTCCCCTCCTCCTCGGCCTCCCATGGGGCCCTCGCCATCTTCCAGAATGCCGCTTTGGCCGCTCTCCAAGGACGCCCTAAGGAACCAAGGCTCATCCATTCCATCGAACTCAGTCACCGCATCAACATGGATGAGAATCTTGTACTGTAGAAGCTCCGGGTCGGCGAGCGGCGCGACCAAGCCTGGCTCTAGCACAGCCAGCCAGCGCAGCGACAGGATGCTCTCCGGGTCCGCCGTCCACGCCGTGAGCATGAACGCAGAGAGATCCCGGCGCGCGCTCGTCTTGGCCGCTACCGAGTCCACGAGGCAGGCATAGCCGAGGATATCCTCCGCAACCTCTCGCTCCCACGCATGCAGTGGGATCCCTTTGAGGACCAGCGAGACCTTGAACCTCATGACGGAGTGGACCGCCTGGGCTTGTCGGTTCCACTGCCTGAAGAACAGTCGCACGCCCTTGTGCTCGATAGAAGGCCGTGCTCCGATGTTGTTGTGATGCTCTTGCCTGGCGAAGACCACAAGGAAGTCTTCCGGTCTGAATTCGTGCACCGAGAACCACTCCGGCGAAATGCCCAGCACTGAGTGCAGCGTCTCAGCCACAAACTCCGACGAGATGCCATGCCTCGCCCCCCCGACATAGGCCACCATCACGAACTGGAGACGCCGCTCCAGGTCTTCCATGACGCGAGTGCGACGGACGACGCAGAGCTCGGACGGCAGGAACTCCTCGTGCCCCCCGGGCTCCATCCTCAGGGAGGGGAGGCAAGGCCAGGCTACGCGTGAGCCCGTCTACACCGCCGCCGCTGGGGGCGGGGGCGGAGGTGGCGGCACCAGTGGACCTATAGAGCCTGGCCTCGCACGGATGGGCTGCTCCGCCACGTCGCGCCTCGCCACCTTGGCCGATGTCGTCCTTCTCAGATCTTCTTCCGGTGAGGGACTGCGGGGGCGCTTGCAGTCCTTGGCCTCATGCCCGGCAGCCCACACCTGAGACAAACCACCTTGTTCGTACAATCAGCCTTGTTTGATTGAGTCAAAGGTTTGTAAACAACATCAATGTAGATCACTAGACGAATATACTCGAAGGCACTTCTGCTACCATCAATACATAATATCAGGAAGATACTATCTAGAAGATGTTGTGAAGACCAACAACATGGAATCATATGGAAAAAAGTGGCAACACAAAATCATGTATGGTAATAAAGATAGAGGGCCAGCAGTGCTCAACATGGCGGATAAGCATTAGTTGCACTACCATGCATGGAATCAGTGACACAAAATCATGAAAAGTGGTTTGAACATAATCATTAGAAGTGGTTTGAACATAATGGAAAAATAAATCATTACAAGTGGTTTGAACAAAATGGAACAAAAAATCTTGCATGAAATTATATGTTCTTAAACTAAGGACATTGTAGTGGAATACATATTATGATATCAACAAATCAGGTTTTAAAATAAGAGTAGAGTACTAGCGAACCGCAACTCGCTATCAATGCTTTTTTGCGGGGAACATATAATTTCACCGTCCACCTGGCTATCAACGTAACTAAACCAAAGTCACCATGCACCTACTTCAGTGACATAAGCGTTGGGGCTTGGAGAATCAAACAAAAATCGTAAAATTAGGTTTGCTGCACTGATTGAAGGCGAAAAAAATGAACAAACAGAAGAAAAGCAAGTGATGATTATTGTGGAAACATGCCCCTCTAGGAGAATATCATAGCCTCATTGTTAAAGAGGCTCGGAGAAGAGCAAAGAAGATAAAAAACATTGTGCATATATTTGAACTATGTAATTGCACTGAGGCAGCCATTAATGCATATCTCGGGACAACATTTAAATCAATTCCTATAAATGTGTTGCTCTCCTAATAATATCAAATTTAAATTTCAATTTCGTAGTTAGCATCAAATAATGCAAGGTCCATTAGTATTAAACATTTTTAGTGGCACACAACTAATCAACTTTTAATGGTATACTATATTGATTTCACCACTTAGAAAACTAAATAATCAAATGACAACATATGGTTGTCTAAAATACATAAATAGTAAATAATAGACATCTAGCCGCGCAAATGCGCGGGTGGACCCACTAGTTATGGTACAATACGTATGCCTTTTCTCTCTTATTTTACAAGGTTTACACAAAGAGGGTGAATGTCGGCAGCTAGAATTTTGGACCGGAAAGGAGAAAATTTGAGAGACCTATTCAACACAACTCCAAAAGTCCACAAGCCGGGGCTTCTTGCTGGCTCTGGAGGTGGCGATCAGAGGGCGCTACCCTGTCCTCCACATTCCTCCTTCGCAGCCTCGCCACTCCCGGTCTTGTCAAGCCGCGCCAGGTGGGTCATGACGGGACCAGGATGGGCTCCTGCTTGGGTGCCCTTTTGTCGTCTTTTCCTCCTTCCGCCGCAATGCCTGATGGAGGGAAAACGAAAAGAGGGGATTATGGGGCACTTATCTTTTTTCAATCTTAAATCTGTCGGCACTTGCCAAATTTTAATTCAAATAATGTAATCCCTCGAGTCCATGTTTGTGTTCTGTAATGCTTGTACTTGTATCAACATATTAATGAAAACGATGAACTGTTGGGGAACATAGTAATTCAAAATTTTTTCCTATGATCACGCAAGATCTAACTAGGAGATGCATAGCAACGAGAGGGGAGAGTGTGTCCACGTACCCTCGTAGACCGAATGCGGAAGTGTTTAGTAACGCGGTTGATGTAGTCGAACGTCTTCACGATCCAACCTATCCAAGCACCGAACGTACGGCACCTCCATGTTCAGCACACGTTCAGCATGATGACGTCCCTCGAGCTCTTGATCCAGTTGAGGACGAGGGAGAGTGCCTCAGCACGATGGCACGGCGACGGTGATGATGAAGTTACCGGCGTAGGGCTTCACCTAAGCACTACGATGATATGACTGAGGTGTTGAACAGTGGAGGGGGGCACCGCACACGGCTAAGAGATTGTCTGTTGTGCTTTGGGGTGCCCCCTGCCCACGTATATGAAGGAGGGGGAGGAGGAGGCCGGCCAAGGGGGGGCGCGCGCCATAGGGGAGTCCAACTAGGATTCCCAATCCTAGTTGGAGCCCCCTTCCTTTTCCAAGAGGGGGAGAGAGGGAAGGAGGAGGAGAGGGAGAAGGAAAGAGGGGGGCGCCGCCTCCTCCTAGTCCAATTCGGACTTGCCATGGTGGGGGGCACCCCTTGCGGCCCTTCTCTCCTTTCCACTAAAGCCCATTAAGGCCCAATACTTCCTCGGGGGGTTCCGGTAACCTCCCGGTACTCCGAAAAATACCCGAATCACTTTGGAACCATTCCGGTGTCCGAATATAACCTTCCAATATATCGATATTTACCTCTCGACCATTTCGAGACTCTTCGTCATGTCCGTGATCTCATCCGGGACTCCGAACAAACTTCGGTCATCAAATCACATAACTCATAATACAAATTGTCATCGAACGTTAAGCGTGCGTACCCTACGAGTTCGACAACTATGTAGATATCACTGAGACACATATCCGGTCAATAACCAATAGCGGAACCTAGATGCTCATATTGGCTCCTACATATTCTACGAAGATCTTTATCGGTCAAACCGCATAACAAGATACGTCATTCCCTTTGTCATCGGTATGTTGCTTGCCCGAGATTCGATCGTCGGTATCATCATACCTAGTTCAATCTCGTTACCGAGAAGTCTCTTTACTCGTTCTGTAATGCATCATCTCGTAACTAACTCATTAGTCACATTGCTTTCAAGGCTCATAGTGATGTGCATTAGCGAGAGGGCCTAGAGCTACCTTTCCGATTCATGGAGTGACTAATCCTAATCTCGATCTATGCCAACTCAATAAACACCATCGGAGACACCTATAGAGCATCTTTATAATCACCCAGTTACGTTGTGACGTTTGATAGCACACAAGGTGTTCCTTCGGTATTCGGGATTTGCATAGTCTCATAGTGAGAGGAACATGTATAAGTCATGAAGAAAGCAATAGCAATAAAACTAAAGATCACTATGCTAAGCTAACGGATGGGTCTTGCCCATCACATCATTCTCTAATGATGTGATCCCGTTTATCAAATGACAACACATGTCTATGGTCAGGAAACTTAACCATCTTTGAATAACAAGCTAGTCAAGTAGAGGCATACTAGGGACACTCTGTTTGTCTATGTATTCACACATGTACTAAGTTTCCAGTTAATACAATTCTAGCATGAATAATAAACAGTTATCATGATATAAGGAAATATAAATAACAACTTTATTATTGCCTCTAGGGCATATTTCCTTCAGTCTCCCACTTGCACTAGAGTCAATAATCTAGATTACACAGTAATGATTCTAACACCCATGGAGTCTTGGTGCTGATCATGTTTTGCTCGTGAGAAAGGCTTAGTCAACGGGTCTGCAATATTCAGATCCGTATGTATCTTTCAAATCTCTATGTCTCCCTCCTTGACTTGATCGCGGATGGAATTGAAGTATCTCTTGATGTGTTTGGTTCTCTTGTGAAATCTGGATTCCTTCAACAAGGCAATTGCTCCAGTATTGTCACAAAAGATTTTCATTGTACCCGATGCACCAGGTATTACACCTAGATTAGATATGAACTCCTTCATCCAGACTCCTTCATTTGCTGCTTCCGAAGCAGCTATGTACTCCGCTTCACACATAGATCCCGCCACGACGCTTTGCTTGGAACTGCACCAACTGACAGGTCCACCATTCAATATAAATACGTATCCGGTTTGTGACTTAGAGTCATCCGGATCAGTGTCAAAGCTTGCATCGATGTAACCATTTACGACGAGCTCTTTGTCACCTCCATAAACGAGAAACATATCCTTAGTCCTTTTCAGGTATTTCAGGATGTTCTTGACCGCTGTCTAGTGATCCACTCCTGGATTACTTTGGTACCTCCCTGCTAAACCTATAGCAAGGCACACATTAGTTCTGGTACACATCATTGCATACATGGTAGAACCTATGGCTGAGGCATAGGGAATGACTTTCATTTTCTCTCTATCTTCTGCAATGGTTAGGCATTGAGTCTGACTCAACTTCACACCTTGTAACACAGGCAAGAACCCTTTCTTTGACTGATCCATTTTGAACTTCTTCAAAACTTTATCAAGGTATGTGATTTGTGAAAGTCCAATTAAGCGTCTTGAGCTATCTCTATAGATCTTGATGCCCAATATATAAGCAGCTTCACCGAGGTCTTTCATTGAAAAATTCTTACTCAAGTATCCTTTTATACTATCCAGAAATTATGTATATTCCCAATCAACAATATGTCATCCACATATAATATTAGAAATGCTATAGAGCTCCCACTCACTTTCTTGTAAATACAGGCTTCTCCAAAAGTCTGTATAAAACCATATGCTTTGATCACACTATCAAAGCGTATATTCCAACTCCGAGAGGCTTGCACCAGTCCATAAATGGATCGCTAGAGCTTGCACACTTCATTAACACCTTTAGGATTGATAAAACGTTCTGGTTGCATCATATACAACTCTTCTTTAAGATATCCATTAAGGAATGCAATTTTGACATCCATTTGCCAAATTTTATAACCATAAAATGCGGCAATTGCTAACATGATTCGGACAAACTTAAGCATCGCTATGGGTGAGAAGGTCTCATCGTAGTCAACTCCTTGAACTTGCCGAAAACCTTTCGCAACAAGTCAAGCTTTGTAGACAGTAACATTACCGTCAGCGTCAGTCTTCTTCTTGAAGATCCATTTATTCTCTATTGCTTGCCGATCATCAGGAAAGTCAACCAAAGTCCACACTTTGTTCTCATACATGGATCCCATCTCAGATTTCACGACCTCAAGCCATTTTGCGGAATCTGGGCTCATCATTGCTTCCTCATAGTTCGTATGTCCATCATGGTCAAGTAATATGACCTCTAGAACAGGATTACCATACCACTCTGGTGCGGATCGTACTCTGGTAAACCTACGAGGTTCGGTAGTAACTTGATCTAAAGTTTTATGATCATCATCATTAGCTTCCTCACTAATTGGTGTAGGAATCACTGGAACTAATTTCTGTGATGAACTACTTTCCAATTCAGGAGAAGGTACAATTACCTCATCAAGTTCTACTTTCCTCCCACTCACTTCTTTCGAGAGAAACACCTTCTCTAGAAAGGATCCATTCTTAGCAACGAATATCTTGCCTTCGTAGCTGTGATAGAAGGTGTAGCCAACAGTCTCCTTTGGGTATCCTATGAAGACACATTTCTCCGATTTGGGTTTGAGCTTATCAGTCTGAAGCTTTTTCACATAAGCATCGCAGCCCCAAACTTTAAGAAACGACAGCTTAGGTTTCTTGCCAAACCATAGTTCATATGGCGTCGTCTCAACGGGTTTAGATGGTGCCCTATTTAACGTGAATGCAGCCGTCTCTAAAGCACAACCCCAAAATGATAGCGGTAAATCAGTAAGAGACATCATAGATCGCACCATATCTAATAAAGTACGATTACGACGTTCGTACACACTATTACGCTGTGGTGTTCCAGGTGGTGTGAGTTGCGAAACTATTCCACATTGTTTTAAATGAAGACCAAACTCATAACTCAAATATTCACCTCCATGATCAGATCGTAGAAACTTTATTTTCTTGTTACGATGATTTTCCACTTCACTCTAAAATTCTTTGAACTTTTTAGATATTTCAGACTTATGTTTCATTAAGTAGATATACCCATATCAGCTCAAATCATCTGTGAAGGCCAGAAAATAACGATACCCGCCGCGAGCTTCAACACTCATCGAACCGCATACATCAGTATGTATTATTTCCAATAAGTCAGTTGATCGCTCCATTGTTCCAGAGAATGGTGTTTTAGTCATCTTGCCCATGAGGCATGGTTCGCAAGCATCAAGTGACTCCAAAAATCCATCAACATGGAGTTTTTTCATGCGCTTTACACAAATATGACCTAAACAGCAGTGCGACAAATAAGTCGCACAATCAGTATTAACCTTGCATCTTTTGGCTTCAATATTATGAATATGTGTATCACTACAATCGAGATTCAACAAAAATAGACCACTCATCAACGGTGCATGACCATAAAAGATATTACTCATATAAATAGAACAACCATTATTCTCTGATTTAAATGAATAACCGTCTTGCATCAAACAAGATTCAGATATAATGTTCATGCTCAACGCTGGCACCAAATAGCAATTATTTAGGTCTAAAACTAGTCCCGATGGTAGATGTAGAGGTAGCGTGCCGACGACAATCATATCGACTTTGGAGCCATTTCCCACGTGCATCGTCACCTCGTCCTTAGTCAATCTTCATTTAATCCATAGCCCCTATTTCGAGTTGCAAATATGAGCAACATAACCAGTATCAAATACCCAGACGCTACTATGAGCATTAGTAAGGTACACATCAATAACATATATATCAAATATACCTTTCAGTTTGGCATCCTTCATATCTGCCAAATACTTGGGGCAGTTCTGCTTCCAGTGACCAGTCCCTTTGCAGTAGAAGCACCCAGTCTCAGGCTTAGGTCCAGACTTGGGCTTCTTCAATTGAGCAGCAACAGGCTTGCTGTTCTTCTTAAAGTTCCCATTCTTCCCTTTGCCCTTTTTCTTGAAACTAGTGGTCTTGTTAACCATCAAAACTTGATGCTCCTTCTTGATTTGTACCTCCGCAGCCTTTAGCATCGCAAAGAGCTCAGGAATTGTCTTTTCCATCCCTTGCATATTATAGTTCATCATGAAGCCTTTATAGCTTGGTGGCAGTGATTGAAGAACTCTGTCAATGACACTATCATTAGGAAAATTAACTCCCAGCTGAGTCAAGTGGTTGTGGTACCCAGACATTCTGAGTATGTGTTCACTGACAGAACTATTCTCCTCCACTTTGCAGCTATAGAACTTGTTGGAGACTTCATATCTCTCAACTCAGGCATTTTCTTGAAATATTAGCCTCAACTCCTGGAACATCTCATATGCTCCATGACGTTCAAAACGTCTTTGAAGTCCTGATTCTAAGCCGTAAAGCATGGCACACTGAACTATCGAGTAGTCATCAACACGCAACTATCAGGCATTCACAATGTCTGCAGTTGCTGGCGCGGGCGGTACACCTAGCGGTGCTTTCAGGACGTAATTCTTCTGTGCAGCAATGAGGATAATCCTCAAGTTACGGACCCAGTCCGTGTAGTTGCTACCATCATCTTTCAACTTAGCTTTCTCTAGGTACACATTAAAATTCAAAGGAACCGTAGCACAGGCCATTGATCTACAACAACATAGACATGCAAATACTATCAGGTACTAAGTTCATGATAAATCAAAGTTCAATTAATCATATTACTTAAGAACTCCCAATTAGATAGGCATCCCTCTTGTCATCTAAATGATCACGTGATCCATATCAACTAAACCATGTCCGATCATCACGTGAGATGGAGTAGTTTTCAATGGTGAACATCACTATGTTGATCATATCTACTATATGATTCACGTTCGACCTTTTGGTCTCAGTGTTTCGAGGCCATATCTGCATATGCTAGGCTCGTCAAGTTTAACCCGAGTATTCTGCACGTGCAAAACTGCCTTGCACCCGTTGTATGTGAACGTAGAGCTTATCACACCCGATCATCACGTGGTGTCTCGGCACGACGAACTGTAGCAACGGTGCATACTCAGGGAGAACACTTGTACCTTGAAATTTAGTGAGGGATCATCTTATAATGCTACCGCCGTACTAAGCAAAATAAGATGCATAAAGGATAAACATCACATGCAATCAAAATATGTGACATGATATGGCCATCATCATCTGGTGCCTTTGATCTCCATCTCCAAAGCACCGTCATGATCTCCATCACCGTCTTGACACCTTGATCTCCATCATAGCATCGTTGTCGTCTCGCCAACTATTGCTTCTACGACTATCTCTACCGCTTAGTGATAAAGTAAAGCAATTACATGGCAATTGCATTTCATACAATAAAGCGACAACCATAAGGCTCCTGCCAGTTGCTGATAACTTCTACAAAACATGATCATCTCATACAACAATTTATATCTCATCACGTCTTGGCCATATCACATCACAACATGCCCTAAAAAACAAGTTAGACGTCCTCTACTTTGTTGTTGCAAGTTTTACGTGGCTACTATGGGCTTCTAGCAAGAACCGTTCTTACCTACGCATCAAAGCCACAACGATTTTTCCTCAAGTGTGTTGTTTTAACCTTCAACAAGGACCGTCCGTAGTCAAACTTGATTCAACTAAAGTTGGAGAAATAGACACCCGCCAGCCACCTATGTGCGAAGCACGTCGGTAGAAGCAGTCTCATGAACGCGGTCATGTAAAGTTGGCCCGGGCCGCTTCATCCAACAATACCGCCGAATCAAAGTAAGACGTTGGTGGTAAGCAGTATGACTATTATCGCCCACAACTCTTTGTGTTCTACTCATGTATATAACATCTAGGCATAGACCTGGCTCTGATACCACTATTGGGGAACATAGTAATTCAAAAAAATTCCTATGATCACGCAAGATCTAACTAGGAGATGCATAGCAACGAGAGGGGAGAGTGTGTCCACGTACCCTCGTAGACCGAAAGAGGAAGCGTTTAGTAACGCGGTTGATGTAGTCGAACGTCTTCATGATCCAACCGATCCAAGCACCGAATGTACGGCACCTCCGTGTTCAACACACGTTCAGCACGATGACGTCCCTTGATCCAGTTGAGGATGAGGGAGAGTTCCATCAACACGACAGCGTGGCGACGGTGATGATGAAGTTACTGGCGCGGGGCTTCACCTAAGCACTACGATGATATGACCGAGGTGTTGAACTCACACGGCTAAGAGATTGTTTGTTGTGCATTGGGGTGCCCCCTGCCCACGTATATAAAGGAGGGGGAGGAGGAGGCCGGCCAGGGGTGTCGGCGTTCTGGGAACGGGGGTCCCCAGACTTGCCTGCCTGCGGCCCACGGCGTGGCCGAGCAGCAGGCCGTACGGCCCATCTTCACCAACAAAGCATCCAAGACCCTCGTGAGGCGGACGACGCAAGACCTTCTCTGGAGTGGCCTAGCTAGGCAGGCTCGCGAGGAGCGGAGATACCAAGGCAGGGCAAACCTCACGAGGCTCTCGTGACGTGAGCCATGACAAACGGTGCCAGGCGGGCGCCAGCGCGCACAACGTCCTTATTTCCCCTTTGGTGCAAAGGAGGCAAGCGCAACCGTGGAGTACCGAGGCCTCAGGAAAAGGTTGCCATTTCGGTGCAACAAGACCAAGACCAGGAGGACGGCAAGGCGAAGGTCATCGTGGAGCCCAAGATGGCGTCGCCACCAGAGCCTTTCACAGGCGAAGACCGCTTTTGTCAGGATAGCTTGTACTAGCTGCCCCCCTTCAAATTAGCCCACCGTTGTTGGCTCCCTTCCCGCTCAATATTTGGGAAGAGGACCAGGGCCTCTATAAATAGGACTAGCCACCACCATAGTAGGGGCATCTCATCTTAGCTTGAGGGAATCTACACACCACAAGTTCATACGCACAAGAACACCTCAACCTCAGGAGGCTGTTCTTCCCCTTGTATTGTTCATCATCAGCCCAAGAGGCAATCCACCACCACCACACTGGAGTAGGGTATTACACCACAACGGTGGCCCGAACCAGTATAAACCCCGTGTCTTTCTGTGTTGTGAGTTCGTCGAGTTCGCCCGCAAGACCTTAGCGAGCTAGAGTGTAGATCGGTAGGAGGGAAAGACTTCGCATGCACCCCAATGTTCGAACCTTAAGGGTTTGCCGGAACCCCACATCCGACATTTCGCGCGCCAGGTAGGGGTGTGCCGGAGCTCCTCTCCACCAACCTGCGCCCCGCGCCGCCGCACTTCGCTCCCATGGCAGGTGCCCCGCCACCCACCTCTGCGGCCGACACTAGCAACAGGGAGTCTGGGTACCGAGCCCTGGCCCCTGCCCTGCGGCGAGTGCAGTGGCCAACCAAGTTCAAGCCGGAGATGTCGCCGCGTTACGATGGTGCGGCAGACCCGGCGCCGTTCCTGCTGGCATACGAGGAGGCTGTCGGTGTCAAAACCGGCGGATCTCGGGTAGGGGGTCCCGAACTGTGCGTCTAAGGCGGATGGTAACAGGAGGCAGGGGACACGATGTTTTACCCAGGTTCGGGCCCTCTTGATGGAGGTAAAACCCTACGCCCTGCTTGATTAATATTGATGATATGGGAAGTACAAGAGTAGATCTACCACGAGATCAGAGAGGCTAAACCCTAGAAGCTAGCCTATGGTATGATTGTATGTTGTCCTACGGACTAAAACCCTCCGGTTTATATAGACACCGGAGAGGGTTAGGGTTACACAAGGTCGGTTACAAAGGAGGAGATACACATATCCGTATTGCCTAGCTTGCCTTCCACGCCAAGTAGAGTCCCATCCGGACACGAGACGAAGTCTTCAATCTTGTATCTTCATAGTCTAACAGTCCGGCCGAAAGATATAGTCCGGCTATCCGGAGACCCCCTAATCCAGGACTCCCTCAGAGGCCGTCCTCGAAGCCGAGGGCGACGACAAGATCAAGGCCAACTGGTTCCCCATGGCCCTCGCCGGCGAGCCGCGCTCCTAGCTTCTCAACCTCCCGGGATCCACGGTGGCATCCTAGGGGGAACTCCGCGACCTCTTCACCGCGTGCTATGCGGTGCTGACGCACCACGCAGTCGCGGCACTGCTGGGTGGCTCTCAAGCACCACCTTCAGATCACCACGTCAAACCTTTCTTCCATCAGATTGGGGCAGCCACCAGGCGCCCGGGGGCTCCGCCGGGTTGGGCCGCGCCGGAGGCCGACCTCACCTTCGGCTCGGAAGACCACCCCGACTCCACCGCCGGCTCCGGGGTGCTCCCGATGCTCTGCACGCCCACCATCTGCAACGTGGCCATTATGAAGACCCTCGTCGACGGCGGCGCCGGCCTCAACTTTCTCTCCGTAGAAGCCTTCAACCTTCTTCATGTGCCGCTCGAGCGGCTGGGCCTCAGCAAGCCCTTCGTGGGCGTGGGTGGTGGAGCTGCCCACTCTCTGGGGCAGATCCGCCTCCCTGTCACCTTTGTCACGCGAGACAACTATCGCACCGAGCTGGTGGACTTTGACATCGCCCGCACCGGTCTCCCATACAACGCCATCCTCGGGTACCCGGCTCTCACTCAGTTCATGGCGGCGACTCACCTGGCCTACAACCTCATGAAGATGCCAGGGAGCAAGGGCGTCCTCACCATCAAGGGGGACACTAAGGAGGCCGTGACGGTGCTCAGGCTCGCCTTCAAGACCGCGGCAGCGGCACAGCCAGCCGGCGCCGGTGCACCCGAGGCCAAGGAGACCGCGCCCACCAAGAAGAAGCAGTTGTTCACCCAAGACAAGGTGGAGACCAAGCAGGTGCCGGTCAACGAGGACGGGTCTTCAGGAGCCACCTTCGCCATAGGAACCGGCCTCGACCCGGGACAAGAAGAAGCTTTGGTGAGGTTTTTGCGCGCGAACAAGGAGATATTCGCGTGGGAGCCCAACCAACTGGTAGGGATCCCGAGAGAGGTAATCCAACATCATCTAAGGGTGTGCCCCAACGTACGCCCCGTGAAGCAGCGAGCAAGACGGCAGTCCACTGAGAAGCAGGCCTTCATTGTCCAAGAGACACGCAAGCTGGAGGCGGCATGTACCATCGAGAAGTTTGATACCCCGAATGGCTGGCAAACCCCGTCGTAGTATCGAAGAAAGGTGGGAAGGAACGGATGTGCGTCGACTTCACCAACCTCAACAAAGCCTGCCCCCAAGATCCGTTCCCCTTCCGCGCATCGATCAAATCGTCGACTCCATCGCCAAGTGCGATTTGTTGTGTTCCCTGGATGCGTTCTCTGGGTACCATCAGATCAAGATGGCGGTGGAGGATGTGGAGAAGACGGCCTTCTTGACACCATGTGGGGTGTACTGCTACACCTGCATGCCTTTCGGCCTTCGCAACGCGGGCGCAACCTTTCAGTGGCTGATGCACATCGCCTTGTTGCGGCAACTCGGCAGGAACACAGAGGCCTACGTTGATGACATAGTGGTCAAATCTCGCGTGGCGAGGACGTTGATTCAAGACTTGGAGGAAACCTTTGAGAGTTTGCGCCGGGTGAACTTGAGGCTTAACCCGGAGAAGTGCGTGTTTGGCGTCCCCTCTGGCAAGCTGCTAGGGTTTCTCGTATCCCACAGAGGGATCGGGGCGAACCCGGAGAAGATCAAGGCCATTGAAGACATGAGCCCACCACAGACCCTCAAGGAGATGCAAAAGCTGGTAGGACGGGCGACCGCATTAGGGCGTTTCATCTCTAAGCTACGCGAGCGCGCCTTACCCTTCTTTAAGCTCATGAAGAAGAAAGGCCCCTTCGAGTGGACCCCGGAGGCCGACCGGGCCTTCCAAGACCTCAAGAAATACCTCACTAGCCCCCCGGTGATGGTGGCGCCATGGCCTCTCGAGCCTCTGGTACTCTACCTCGCTGCCACCCCGTACTCTGCTAGCGCGGCGCTGGTGGCGGTTCGGGAGGAGCGCAAAGACAAGGGTGTGCCGCGCCAAGCCAGAGCTGATGCAGTGCAGGGTCAGGAAGGCACACCGGAGCCATTAGCGGCGGAAGATCAAGCTCAGCAGGGCAACGCCGTGGAAACTCCTGAGGATGGCCAAGTCTCAGGAAACCCTTCACCTCAGGATACGCCACAATCTCCGCAAGACTCAAGCCTCAACAGTGTGCCAGCCCTCGCCGAGCACCCGGTGTACTTTGTCAGCACCGTACCGCGGGACGCAAGGGCACGCTACCCCATGCCACAAAAGCTCCTGCTCGCACTCTTGGTGGCCTCGCGCAAGCTGCGTCACTACTTCCAGGGGCACCCCATCAAGGTCGTCTCATCTTACCCATTGGAGAGGGTACTCAGGAGCCCAAACTCCGCCGGAAGGGTCGCTGAATGGAACATTGAGCTGCAAGCATTACAGCTGGAGTTCAGCACCACCAGGGTCATCAAGGGAGCCACGCTCGCCGATTTTGTGGCAGAATGGACAGATGCCCCGACTCTTGAGGAAGGAGAAGACCGGTCCACCTCCCCAGGAAGTGAGGCACCAGACGGCCGGGTCATGTATTTTGATGGCGCCTTTGCGCACCAGGGCACGGGGGCTGGAGCAGTGCTCATCTCACCCACTCAGGACAAGCTTTACTACGCCGTGCAACTCTGCTTCCAGCACGGCGAGAAGGTCTCCAACAATATCGCAGAATACGAAGGCCTCCTAGCCGGCCTAAAGGCTGCGGCGGCTCTAGGGGTGAGGCGCCTTACCGTCAAGGGAGACTTGCAACTCCTCGTCAACTTATCCAACAAAGTGTACGAGCCAAAGGACGAGCACATGGAGGCCTACCTCGCGGAGGTGCGCAAAATGGAAAAGCAGTTCTCAGGCTTGGAGCTGCAGCACGTGCCCCGGGGCACCAACAAGGAAGCCGACAACATCACCAAGAGAGCATCCAAGCGGCAACCGCAAGAGCCCGACGTCTTCGAAGAGCGGCTCTTCAAGCCGTCATCTACGCCACCTCTTTCAAGCACGACTCAGCCTCGGGAGGAGCTCCCACAGCCCCCGGCCACGGGAGCCCCAGCTTGCGGCCCAACCTCAGGAGCTCGGCTACTCTTGGCGCTCGAGCCCCAGGAGGAGTGCTGGGCCAAGGAGTTTAAGGAGTACCTGATGCACGGGACACTGCCAGAGAAGGAAGAAGACGCGGAGCGGGTGGACCGACAGGCCACGACATACTGCATTCAAGACGACGAGTTGTACAGGAAATGGCCGAACGATGTCACGCTGCGCTGCATCTCCAGCGATCAAGGGAGGGAGCTGCTGATTGACATACACGGCGGGGACTGTGGACATCACTCATCATCACGGACCCTCATCGGAAAGGCCTTCCACAGCGGATTCTATTGGCCCACAACACTCAACGATGCAGCCAAGCTGGTAAAGTCCTGCGAAGCTTGCCAATTCCACGCCGAGCAAATCCATCAGCCTGCTCAGGGCCTCCAAACCATCCTGCTCACGTGGCCGTTCGCAGTCTGGGGGCTAGACATCCTAGGACCATTCCCATGAGCGCTAGGGGGCTACCATTATCTCTACATCGCCATCGACAAGTTCACCAAGTGGGCGGAAGTGGAAGCCATCCGAACCATTCCAGCCGGCTCTGCTATTAAGTTCATCAAGGGCCTCGTGAGCCGCTTCGGGGTCCCCAACCATATCATCACAGATAACGGCTCACAGTTTACTAGTAACCTCTTTAAAACCTACGGTGCTAACCTTGGAACGCAGATCTGCTACGCTTCGGTGGCCCACCCCAGGAGCAATGGTCAGGCTGAGCGCACCAACGCTGAGGTCCTGAGGGGCCTCAAGACCAGGACCTTCAAGAAGAAGCTGGAGGCCTGCGGCAGGGGCTGGCACGACGAGCTCCAGTCCGTGCTGTAGTCCATCAGCACCACCACTACCAAGCCAACGGGCGAGACTCCGTTCTTCCTCGTCTACGGAGCTGAAGCAGTCCTCCCTCACGAGGTCAAGCATCGCTCTGCGCGGGTTCTGGCGTTTGACAAAATGCAGCAGGATGCCATGCAGGGGATGGATCTCGTGCTGGGGGAGGAATGTCGACACGAAGCTGCATTAAGGGCGGCAAGGTACTAGCAAGCGCTGCGGCGTTACCACTGCCGCAACATTCACTCCAGGACGCTCGAGACGGGTGACCTGGTCCTGAGGCGGGTCCTCTCTAGGGAAGGGTTGCACAAGCTTTCACCCATGTGGGAGGGCCCATTCAGGGTCGTCCACATCTCCAGGTCTGGCGCCGTGCGTTTGGAGACGCAAGAAGGGACACCTATCCAAAACGCCTGGAACATCCAGCACCTCCGGAAGTTCTACCCATGAAGCAAGGCCTAGAGCCTGTGAAGAAAGGCCCAGAGCCTGTGAAGAATCGCCACCCGTGACACTCTCACGGAATAATGAGTTGGGGCTGTACACGCCCTGGAGTCTCAGGAGCGCCGGCCTCAGGCCCTGGGGCTCCCTCCCATGCCTAGTGGACATCACTTAGCTCCGCGCTGGTGAGAAGACTTGAAAACTAGATTAGGTGCCAGATGCGACTTTTCATTTGCTTTCCGTAGTTGGCTCACTTCTCCTTAATCAAGTTTGCCTTTGGCGTTCCTTGCTGATTTGGTTCCTTCGCCTTTTACTGCATTTTTTGGCTCCGGTTTGCTCATGATCTCTCTCTCTCTCTCTCTCGCATACCTCGCGAGGGGGCTAGGCAGGTGCCCTCGCGAGAATTTTTCTTCTCTCTGCCTTCTCGCGAGTCACCCTCGTTCGAGCCTGAAAGCTGGCACATCTCTCCTAATCCGTGCCCCTCGTGTACCGCGATACAAAGCGCCAAGTCAAGGTTTGGGTGAACGGCAAATCCTCTAGCGCACCCCCTAACAATTTTTTGCAGTTTCTGAGCAAACGCAAACATCTCGTGAAGGAAAGGGCGTCCCAAACGCGCCAGGTTAAGTTATCTTTGCGCAAAATAACAACACAGCATGGGAATAACACGCACGTTGCATTAACCAAGAACCACAGTTCGATACACGCCCCTCTGGGCCCATACTGGTTTCATTTTCTGATGTAGGAAAAAAAGGAAAAAAGCTAAACAAAGCGGTGTTTCAGCAATCCGCGGAGGCAGGCCCTTAGCGACGACCCGAGCCTAGCCAGACCCCCCTCGCACTTCACGGAGGCGCGGCAACAAGATGAACCGCTGCCTCCTTCAAAGCGGGCGCGACGACACAACGGCTGGTCGTAGCCACTACTGCTGGAGCTGTCACCAGAGGAAGAGCCGCCGTAGCTGGAAGAGACGCGGTCGCCGCCGAGGGCAGGCTCGCCCTCATCCTCGTCGCGACCGTCACCAAGGCCAAGCACCTCCTCACCGTCGTTCATCTCGGGGCAGCACCCGGGGCGGCGACCATCTTCCCCGAACACCCTCACATAGAGGGTCGACCCATCGTCATACGTGAAGTGGAGCGTGCACCGCCTGCCCAGGCCGCGCGTGCGGGCGAACGTCTGCCAGCCGTGGGCCAGGGCTATGTTGCCCGCGGCGGAAGTCTCGGCCGCGACCCAGGAGGCCTTGCTGAAGCAACCATCCGCCTGCAACCAGAGCCCGCCTGGACCAGGGGCCGACGGTTCATCGACAAGGAAGCGCGGAAGCTAGAGCCAGTTGCCAGCCGGGTTCTCCGACCAGACAACAAACTCCGGTGACACCTCCGCTGAATGGAAGCGCGGGTGGGGAGGCCGCGCCACCATCGTGCACCTCCCTTCGTCAGCTGGACCGCCATGGTTGGGACAGTCCCCTCCGCGTGCCGCGGCGCCGCCTCGATGGTGGGCCACGGCGGGGGTCGCAGCGTGCTTGCGTGGACGGTCGCGACCGCCCTTGGGCGCCGGGGAACCGGGGCCCTCGCGAGGGTCCTTCCCCTTCTCGGCGGCAGAGAACTTCCTTCGTGGCGCCATCGGAGGCACTGCATGCAATGAAGCAAAGAAGAAGCGAGCAAGCGAGAAAGAGATGGGCAACGGGGGATCCGCCCCCTCCCCATTTATAGCAAGAGAAGGCCAACCGGCGTCTCCCACGATCACAGGTAATGATGGTTTTCCTTGCATGTCGCAGGGACTTGTCAAGTCGTGCAGTTGTCTAGGCAGCATGGGGAAGCAGAGACACCCACGTCCAATCAACCTCCACGCGTCAACCGAGGCCGCAGGCTTTTGGGGCCTGCGGTGCTCCGAACTTGACCCATGGCTTCGTCGTGAAGCCAAGCCCGAGCGCACCTTGGGCCCGGGGGCTACTATCGGCGTTTTGGGAATGGGGGTACCCAGACTTGCCTGCCTACGGCCCACGGCGTGGCCAAGCAGCAGGCCGTACGGCCCATCTTCACCAACAAAGCGTCCAAGACCCTCGTGAGGGGCCAAGCCTCGCGAGGCGGACGATGCAAGACCTCCTCTGGAGTGGCCTAGCTAGGAAGGATCACGAGGAGCGGAGATACCAAGGCAGGGCAAACCTCACGAGGCTCTCATGACGTGAGCATGACGAAGAGTGCCAGGCGGGCGCCAGCGCGCGCAGCGTCCTTGTTTCCCCTTTGGTGCAAAGGAGGCAACCGCAGCCGTGGAGTACCGAGGCCTCAGGCAAAGTTTGCCATTTTGGTGCAACAAGACCAAGACCAGGCGGACGGCAAGGCGGAGGTCATCGTGGAGCCCAAGACGGCGTCACCACCAGAGCCTTTCATAGGCGAAGACCGCTTTTGTCAGGATAGATTGTACTAGCTGTCCCCCTTCAAATTAGCCCGCCGTTGTTGGCTCCCTTCCCGCTCAATATTTGGGAAGAGGACCAGGGCCTCTATAAATAGGACTAGCCACCACCATAGTAGGGGCATCTCATCTTAGCTTGAGGGAATCTACACACCACAAGTTCATACGCACAAGAACACCTCAACCTCAGGAGGCTGTTCTTCCCCTTGTATTGTTCATCATCAGCCCAAGAGGCAATCCACCACCACCACACTGGAGTAGGGTATTACACCACAATGGTGGCCTGAACCAGTATAAACCCCGTGTCTTTCTGTGTTGTGAGTTCGTCGAGTTCGTCTGCAAGACCTTAGCGAGCTAGAGCATAGATCGGTACGATGGAAAGACTTCGCGCGCACCCTAGTGTTCGAACCTTAAGGGTTTGCCGGAACCCCACATCGGACAAGGGGGGGCACCATAGGGGAGTCCAACTAGGATTCCCAATCCTAGTTGGAGTCCCCCTCCTTTTCCAAGAGGGGGAGAGGGAGAAGGAAAGAGGGGGGCGCCGCCCCTCCTAGTCCAATTCAGACTTGCCATGGAGGGGGGGGGGCAAACCTTGTGGCCCTTCTCTCCTTTCCACTAAAGCCCATTAAGGCCCAATACTTCCCCCGGGGGGTTCCGGTAACCTCCCAGTACTCCCAAAAATACCCGAATCACTTCGGAACCATTCCGGTGTCCGAATATAACCTTCCAATATATCGATCTTTACCTCTCGACCATTTTGAGACTCCTCATCATGTCCGTGATCTCATCCGGGAATCTGAACAAACTTCGGTCATCAAATCACATAACTCATAATACAAATCATCATTGAATGTTCAGCATGCGAACCCTACGGGTTTGAGAACTATATAGACATGACCGAGACACATCTCCGGCCAATAACCAATAGCGGAACCTGGATTCTCATATTTTCTCCTAGATATCCTACAAAGATCTTTATCGGTCAAACCGCATAACAAGATACGTCATTCCCTTTGTCATCGGTATGTTACTTGCCCGAGATTCGATCGTCGGTATCATCATACCTAGTTCAATCTCATTACTGGCAAGTCTCTTTACTCGTTCCGTAATGCATCGTCCCGTAACTAACTCATTAGTCACATTGCTTGCAAGGCTCATAGTGATGTGAATTAGCGAGAGGGCCCAGAGATACCTTTCCGATTCACGGAGTGATAAATCCTAATCTCGATCAATCCCAACTCAACAAACACCATCAGAGACACCTGTAGAGCATCTTTATAATCACCCAGTTACGTTGTGACGTTTGATAGCACACAAGGTGTTCCTCCGGTATTCGGGAGTTGCATAATCTCATAGTCAGAGGAACATGTATAAGTCATGAAGAAAGCAATAGCAATAAAACTAAGCGATCATTATGCTAAGCTAACAAATTGGTCTTGTCCATCGCATCATTCTCTGATGATGTGATCCCGTTTATCAGATGACAACACATGTATATGGTCAAGAAGCTTAACCATCTTTGATTAACGAGCTAGTCAAGTAGAGGCATACTAGGGACACTCTGTTTGTCTATGTATTCACACATGTACTAAGTTTCCGGTTTATACAATTCTAGCATGAATAATAAACATTTATCATGATATAAGGAAATATAAATAACAACTTTATTATTGCCTCTAGCGCATATTTCCTTCATGAACCTTGCCAAGAACCCGCGCATGTGTATGTCCTTGCAGAGGCGAGATGCCTCTTTAATTCAAAAAAATGAGTTTTCCCCGGCAGGCTATCCTGCCGGTACACTTTTTGTCTGCCGGAGACTTGCATCTACCAGGCAATAGATAAAGGGACCACCCACCCGCCAACTTCTTTTTTACCAAAGGCCACTGCGACCATCCTGACCGAAGCCACGTTCGAGTCAGGGACGGGGGCACCTAAGTCTCAAAAGAGTGGTGAGGCTTTCTTATGCACAAGTTGAAGGAAATATGCCCTAGAGGCAATAATAAAGTTTTTATTTATATTTCCTTATACCATGATAAATGTTTATTATTCATGCTAGAATTGTATTAACCGGAAACTTAGTACATGTGTGAATACATAGACAAATAGAGTGTCACTAGTTTGCCTCTACTTGACTAGCTCGTTGAATCAATGATGGTTATTTTTCCTAACGAATAGACATGAGTTGTCATTTGATTAACGGGATCAAATCATTAGAGAATGATGTGATTCACTTGACCCATCCGTTAGCTTAGCACGATGATCATTTAGTTTGTTGCTATTGCTTTCTTCATGACTTATACATGTTCCTATGACTATGAGATTATGCAACTCCCGTGTACCGGAGGAACACTTTGTGTGGTACCAAATGTCACAATGTAATTGGGTGATTATAAAGGTGCTCTACAGGTGTCTCCGATGGTACTTGTTGAGTTGGCATAGATCGAGATTAAGATTTGTCACTCCGATTATCGGAGAGGTATCTCTGGGCCCTCTCAGTAATGCACATCACAATAAGCCTTGCAAGCAATGTAGCTAATAAGTTAGTTACGGGATGTAGCATTATGGAACGAGTAAAGAAACTTACCGGTAACGAGATGGAACTAGGTATTGAGATACTGACAATCGAATCTCGGGCAAGTAACATACCGATGACAAAGAGAACAACGTATGTTGTTTTGCGATTTGACCGATAAAGATCTTCATAGAATATGTAGGAACCAATATGAGCATCCAGGTTCCACTATTGGTTATTGACCGGAGACGAGTCTCGGTCATGTCTACATAGTTCTCGTACCCGTAGGGTCCGCACGCTTAAAGTTCGGTGACGATCGGTAATATGAGTTTATATGTTTTGATGTACCGAAGGTAGTTCGAAGTCCCGGATATGATCACAGACATGACGAGGAGTCTCGAAATGGTCATGACATAAATATTGATATATTGGAAGCCTATATTTGGACATCGGAATAGTTCCGGGTGAAATTGGGATTTTACCAGAGTGCCGGGGGGGGGGGGGGGGGGGGGGGGGGGTTACCGGAACCCCCCGGGGGTTAATGAGCCTTGTTGGGCCCTGGAGGAGAGAGAGAGGGTCCGGCCAGGGCAGGCCACGCGCCCCTCCCTTTGAGTCCGAATAGGACAAGGAAGGGGGGGCGCCCTCTTGTCTTTCCCCCTCTCCCACTCCTTGCTTCCCCCTCCTAGTGGGACTAGGAAAGGGGAGTCCTACTCCCACTAGGAGGAGGACTCCTCCTTTTGGCGCGCCCTACAAGGGCCGACCGGCCTCCCCCTTGCTCCTTTATATACGGGGGCAAGGGGGCACCCCAAGACATACAAGTTGACCAGTTGATCTTTTTGCCGTGTGCGGTGCCCCCCTGCACCATAATCCACCTCGGTCATATCGTAGCGGTGCTTAGGCGAAGCCCTGCGTCGGTAGCATCATCATCACCGTCATCACGCCATCGTGCTGAAAGAACTCTCCCTCGAAGCTCTGATGGATCCGTGGGACGTCACCGAGCTAAACGTGTGCTGAACTCGGAGGTGCCGTGTGTTCGGTACTTGGATCGGTCGAATCATGAAGACGTACGACTACATCAACCGTGTTCTCATCACGCTTCCGCTTATGGTCTACGAGGGTACGTGGACGACACTCTCCCCTCTCGTTGCTATGTATCACCATGATCTTGCGTGTGCGTAGGATTTTTTTTTGAAATTACTACGTTCCCGACAGTGGTATCAGAGCCAGGTTTATGCGTAGATGTTATATGCACGAGTAGAACACAAAGTAGTCATGGGCGTGGGTATATACATATTGCTTGCCGTCACTAGTTGATTCTTGATTCAGCGGAATTGTTGGATGAAGGGGCCCAGACCGACATTACGCGTACGCTTACGCAAGAGTGGTTCTACTGACGTGCTTCGCAAACAGGTGCCTAGTGGGTGTCTGTTTCTCCAGCTTTAGTTATATCGGATTCAATGAACAGGGTTCTTTGTGAAGATCAAAAAGCAATCACTATACTGCGTTGTGGTTTTTGATGCATAGGTAAGAACGGTTCTTGCTCAGCCCGTAGCAGCCACGTAAAACTTGCAACATCAAAGTAGAGGACGTCTAACTTGTTTTTGTAGGGCATGTTGTGATGTGATATGGTCAAGACATGATGCTAAATTTTATTGTATGAGATGATCATGTTTTGTAACACAATTATCGGCAACTGACAGGAGCCATATGGTTGTCGCTTTATTGTATGAAATGCAATCGCCATGTAATTGCTTTACTTTATCACTAAGCGGTAGCTATAGTCGTGGAGGCAATAGTTGGCGTGACGACAAAGATGCTTTGATGGAGATCAAGGTGTCAAGCCGGTGACGATGGTGATCATGACAGTGCATTGGAGATGGAGATCAAAGGCACAACATGATGATGGCCATATCATATCACTTATATTGATTGCATGTGATGTTTATCTTTTATGCATCTTATTTTTCTTAGATCGGCTGTAGCATTATAAGATGATGTCTCACTAAATTTCAAGGTATAAGCGTTCTCCCTGAGTATGCACCGTTGCGAAAGTTCGTCGTGCCAAGACACCACGTGATGATCGGATGTGATAAGCTCTACGTTCACATACAACGGGTGCAAGCCAGTTTTGCACACGCAGAATACTCAGGTTAAACTTGACGAGCCTAGCATATGCAGATATGGCCTCGGAACACTGGAGACCGAAAGGTCGAGCATGAGTCATATAGTAGATATGATCAACATAGTGATGTTCACCATTGAAAACTACTCCATCTCACGTGATGATCGGACATGGTTTAGTTGATATGGATCACGTGATCACTTAGATGATTAGAGGGATGTGTGTCTAAGTGGGAGTTCTTAAGTAATATGATTAATTGAACATTAATTTATCATGAACTTTGTACTTGATAGTATTTTGCATGTCTATGTTGTTGTAGATAGATGGCCCGTGCTGTTGTTCTGTTGAATTTTAGTGCGTTCCTTGAGAAAGAAAAGTTGAAAGATGATGGTAGCAATTACACGGACTGGGTCCGTAACTTGAGGATTATCCTCATTGCTGCATAGAAGAATTACGCCATGGAAGCACCGCTAGGTGTACCATCCGTGCCAGCAACTGCAGACATTGTGAATGCCTGGCAGTCGTGTGTTGATGACTACTCGATAGTTCAGTGTGCCATGCTTTACGGCTTAGAAGCGGGACTTCAACGATGTTTTGAACATCATGGAGCATATGAGATGTTCCAGGAGTTGAAGTTAATATTTCAAGCAAATGCCCGGATTCAGAGATATGAAGTCTCCAATAAGTTCTACAGCTGCAAGATGGAAGAGAATAGTTTTGTCAGTGAGCATATACTCAAAATGTCTGGGGTATAACAATCACTTGATTCAAATGGGAGTTAATCTTCCGGATGATAGTGTCATTGACATAATTCTTCAATCACTGCCACCAAGCTACAAGAGCTTCGTAATGAACTATAATATGCAAGGGATGGATAAGACAATTCCCGAGCTCTTCGAAATGCTAAAGGTTGCAGAGGTAGAAATCAAGAAGAAGCATCAAGTGTTGATGGTCAACAAGACCACCAGTTTCAAGAAAATGGGTAAAGGGAAGAAGGGGAACTTCAAGAAGAACAACAAGCCAGTTGCTGCTCAAGTGAAGAAACCCAAGTCTGGACCAAAGCCTGAGACTGAGTTCTTCTACTACAGAGGGACTGGTCACTGGAAGCGGAACTGCCCCAAGATTTGGCGGATAAGAAGGATGGCAAGGTGAACAAAGGTATATATGATATACATGTTATTGATGTGTACCTTACGAATGCTCGCAGTAGCACCTGGGTATTTGATACTGGTTCTGTTGCTAATATCTGCAACTCAAAACAGGGGCTATGGATTAAGCGAAGATTAGCTAAGGACGAGGTGACGATGCGCGCGAGAAATGGTTCCAAAGTCGATGTGATCGCGGTCGGCACGCTACCTCTACATCTACCTTCGAGATTAATTTTAGACCTGAATAATTGTTATTTGGTGCCAGCGTTGAGCACGAACATTATATCTGGATCTTGTTTGATGCGAGACGGTTATTCATTTAAATCTGAGAATAATGGTTGTTCTATTTATATGAGTAATATATTTTATGGTCATGCACCCTTGAAGAGTGGTCTATTTTTGATGAATCTCGATAGTAGTGATAAACATATTCATAATATTGAAGCTAAAAGATGCAGAGTTGATGATGATAGTGCAACTTATTTGTGGCACTTCCGTTTAGGTCATATTGGTGTAAAGTGCATGAAGAAACTCCATTCTGATGGACTTTTGGAACCACTTGATCATGAATCACTTGGTACTTGCGAACCATGCCTCATGGGCAAGATGACTAAAACGCCGTTCTCCGGAACTCTGGTGCGAGCAACAGATTTGTTGGAAATCATACATACTGATGTGTGTGGTCCGATGAATGTTGAGGCTCGCGGTGGGTATCGTTATTTTCTCACCTTCATAGATGATTTGAGCAGATACGGGTATATCTACTTGATGAAACATAAGTCTGAAACATTTGAAAAATTCAAAGAATTTCAGAGTGAAGTGGAAAATCATTTGAGTTACGAGTTTGGTCTTCATTTGAAACAATGCGGAATAGTTTCACAACTCACCCCACTCGGAACACCACAACGTAATGGTGTGTCCGAACATCGTAATCGTACTTTACTAGATATGGTGCAATCTATGATGTCTCTTACTGATTTATCGCTATCATTTTGGGGTTATGCTTTAGAGACAGTTGCATTCACGTTAAATAGGGCACCATCTAAATCCATTGAAACGATGCCTTATGAACTATGGTTTGGCAAGAAACCAAAGTTGTCGTTTCTTAAAGTTTGGGACTGCGATCCTTATGTGAAAAAGCTTCAACCTGATAAGCTCGAACCCAAATCAGAGAAATGTGTCTTCATAGGATACCCAAAGGAGACTATGAAGGAAATATGCCCTAGAGGCAATATTAAAGTTATTATTTATTTCCTCATATCATGATAAATGTTTATTATTCATGCTAGAATTGTATTAACCGGAAACAGAATACATGTGTGAATACATAAACAAACATAGTGTCACTAGTATGCCTCTACTTGACTACCTCATTGATCAAAGATGGTTGAGTTTCCTAACCACAGACATGAGTTGTCATTTGATTAACGGGATCACATCATTAGGAGAATGATGTGATTGACTTGACCCATTCCGTTAGCTTAGCACTTGATCGTTTAGTTTATTGCTATTGCTTTCTTCATGACTTATACATGTTCCTATGACTATGAGATTATGCAACTCGCAAATACCGGAGGAACACTTTGTGTGCTACCAAACATCACAACATAACTGGGTGATTATAAAGGTGCTCTACAGGTGTCTCCGATGGTGTTCGTGGAGTTGGCATAGATCAAGAATAGGATTTGTCACTCCAATTGTCGGAGAGGTATCTCTGGGCCCTCTCGGTAATGCATATCACTATAAGCCTTGCAAGCAATGTGACTAATGAGTTAGTTGCAGGATGATGCATTACGAAATGAGTAAAGAGACTTGCCGGTAACGAGATTGAGCTAGGTATTGAGATACCGATGATCGAATCTCGAGCAAGTAACATACTGATGACAAAGGGAACAATGTATGTTGTTATGCGGTTTGACTGATAAAGATCTTCATAGAATATGTAGGAACCATTATGAGCATCCAGGTTCCTCTATTGGTTATTGACTAGAGACATGTCTCGGTCATGTCTACATAGTTCTCGAACCCGTAGGGTTCGCACGCTTAAAGTTCTATGACGATCGATATTATCAGTTTATATGTTTTGATGTACCGAAGGTTGTTCGGAGTACCGGATATGATCACGAACATGACGAGGAGTCTTTAAATGGTCGAGACATATAGATTGATACATGGGAAGCATACATTTGGACACCGGAAGAGTTCCGGGTGAAATCGGGATTTTACCGGAGTGCCGGAGGGGTTACTGGAACCCCTGGGGGTTAATGGGCCTTGTTGGGCCCTAGTGGAGAGAGAGGGCCCGGCCAGGGCAGGCCGCGCACCCCCTCCCCCTCTGGTCCGAATTGGACTAGGAAGGGGGGGCGCCCCCTTTCCTTCTTCTTCTCCCCTTCCTTTCCCCCTCCTAGTAGGAGTAGAAAAGAGGGGAGTCCTACTGCTACTAGGAGGAGGACTCCTCCTCCTGGCGCGCCCTATAGGGCCGGCCAGCCTCTCCCCTTGCTCCTTTATATACGGGGCAGGGGGCACCCTAGAACACACAAGTTGATCATTGATCTCTCCCAGCCGTGTGCGATGCCCCCCTCCACCATAGTCCACCTCGGTCATATCGTAGCGGTGCTTAGGCGAAGCCCTGCATCGGTAGCTTCATCAACATCGTCACCACGCCGTCGTGCTGACGAAACTCTCCCTCGAGCTCTACTGGATCGTGAGTTCGCGGGATGTCACCGAGCTGAACGTGTGCTGAACGCGGAGGTGCCGTACGTTCGGTACTGAGGATCGGTCGATCGTGAAGACGTACGACTACATCAACCATGTTGTCATAAAGCTTCCGCTTAACGGTCTACGAGGGTACGTGGATGACACTCTCCCCTCTCGTTGCTATGCATCACCATGATCTTGCGTGTGCGTAGGATTTTTTTTGAAATTACTACATTCCCCAACAGACTGTTGGGTACAGCTTCTATCACAGATCCGAAGGCAAGACATTCGTTGCTAAGAATGGATCCTTTCTAGAGAAGGAGTTTCTCTCGAAAGAAGTGAGTGGGAGGAAAGTAGAACTTGATGAGGTAACTGTACCTGCTCCCTTATTGGAAAGTAGTTCATCACAGAAATCTGTTCCTATGACTCCTACACCAATTAGTGAGGAAGCTAATGATGAAGATCATGTAACTTCAGATCAAGTTACTACCGAACCTCGTAGGTCAACCAGAGTAAGATCCGCACTAGAGTGGTATGGTAATCCTGTTCTGGAAGTCATGTTACTTGACCATGATGAACCTACGAACTATGAGGAAGCGATGATGAGCCCAAATTCCGCAAAATGGCTTGAGGCCATGAAATCTGAGATGGGATCCATGTATGAGAACAAGTGTGGACTTTGGTTGACTTTCCCGATGATCGGCAAGCCATCGAGAATAAATGGATCTTCAAGAAGAAGACTGACGCTGTCGGTAATGTTACTGTCTACAAAGCTCGACTTGTGGCGAAAGGTTTTCGACAAGTTCAAGGAGTTGACTACGATGAGACTTTCTCACCCATAGCAATGCTTAAGTCCGTCTGAATCATGTTAGGAATTGTCGCATTTTATGATTATGAAATTTGGCAAATGGATGTAAAGACTGCATTCCTGAATGGATTTCTGGAAGAAGAGTTGTATATGATGCAACATGAAGGTTTTATCGATCCAAAGGGTGCTAACAAAGTGTGCAAGCTCCAGCGATCCATCTATGGACTAGTGCAAGAATCTCGGAGTTGGAATAAACGTTTTGATAGTGTGATCAATGCATATGGTTTTATACAGACTTTTGGAGAAGCCTGTATTTATAAGAAAGTGAGTGGGAGCTCTGTAGCATTTCTAATATTATATGTGGATGACATATTGATGATTGGAAATGATATAGAATTTCTGGATAGCATAAAAGGATACTTGAATAAGAGTTTTTCAATGAAAGACCTCGGTGAAGCTGCTTATATATTAGGCACCAAGATCTATAGAGATAGATCAAGACGCTTAATTGGACTTTCACAAAGCACATACCTTGATAAAGTTTTGAAGAAGTTCAAAATGGATCAAGCAAAGAAAGGGTTCTTGCCTATGTTACAAGGTGTGAAATTGAGTCAGACTCAATGCCCAACCACTACAGAAGATAGATAGAAAATGAAAGATGTTCCCTATGCTTCAGCCATAGGCTCTATTATGTATGCAATGCTATGTACTGGACCTGATGTGTGCCTTGCTATTAGTTTAGCAGGGAGGTACCAAAGTAATCCAGGAGTGGATGTAACACCCCGGATGTAACTTTCCATATTTGTAACTCCAACTCTTGCCCTTTTCGGCTTTGAGTTATGAGATTTCCTTCGTGGTTGGGTTTTGTCTTCGTTTTGCATTTTTTTCATGTCATGCATTTCATATCATGTCATCATGTGCATCGCATTTGCATTCGTGTTCGTCTCATGCATCCGAGCATTTTCCCTGTTGTCTGTTTCGCAATCCGACACTCCCACATGCACCGACGCACCCCTCTTGTCTCTTTTCATGAACGAGAGTTAAACGTTCTCAGAATGGGCCGATATTTGCCAAGTGGCCTTGGTACACCACCGGTAGACCGCCTGTCAAATTTCGTTCCATTTGGAGGCCGTTTGATGCTCCATCGGTTAACCGGGTAACCGCAAAAGCCTCTTTGTGTTGCAACCCAACACCCCTCCAAAACAGGCCAATAACCCATCTAAACCATCTCCATGTACTCCGTCGTCGGATCACGATCGTGTGGGCAAAAACCGCATCTCATTTGGACACTCCAAACTCCCTCTACCTATAAATATGTGCATCTCCCCCGACTTCCGGGTCCAAACCCTGGTCTCCTTCCACCTCGTGCCGCTGGACAAGTCTGCCCGCACCGGACATGTTCGCTGGATGCGTCACCCCGGCCAATCAGAGGGCGACACCTCAGCCTTCGCCTCCCTGCACCCAATCCCCCACCGCCACGTCAGCGCACCGCCACCCTCTCTCTCCCCCGCGCCCGCCGCGGCCCGCCAGGCCCGCGTCCGGCCCCTGCGGGCCCAACGCCGCCTCCCCGCGCCCGGGATCTTTGCCGCCCGCCGCCCGGCTTTGCCTCCCCGCGCCGCCGGACTCCCTCGCCGCGCCGCCCGGCTCCGCCTCCCCGCGCCGCCGCTCTTCCTCGCCGCCCGCCGGCTTCACGCTCCGCCACCGACGCCTCCGGCCAGATCCGGTCGAGGAGCGACCGGATCCGGTGACCACAAGCTCTGGCGAGCCCCCTTCGAGTTCCGGGCGCCGTCCCCGTCTTCTCCGGTGAACCTCGGAATTCGTGTCACTGTCAAACCCTAGTCCGCGAGGTGAAATTCCACTAAGTCCCAAAACCCCCTAATGTTTTTATGCCCTGTTCATCATGTCGCATCTCGGTGCTCCAAATCATGCATGTGATATATCAAATTGTTTGTCTCGTTGAGCTCTTCATGTTACAAGCATTTCCATGCATGTTACTGTCCATTACGGTGCCATTTTCATTGATGCAAGAGTGCTACAAAATGTTAACTACTGGTACTTATCAGATCATGTTGATTTGTCATTTTTGTTGCATTTGATGTGTGCATCATATAAGCATGAGGTATACATGTGTTTTGAACTGCACCATGCCATCTTTACAGAGGTGCAAGTCTTGTATTTTTGTGATCTATGTGGTGACTAGCACAAGCATGCAAACTAGGCTCCGTGATGTTGCTGTTTTCAGGGACTTAGGATTTTGCCAAGTCCTTTTCCTGCTGTTATTTTGATGCCATGTAAACTTGATGCTACATTAAGATCCATGCTTAGTTTGGGATACTTCAGTGAGGATGTTTTGAACATTTGGTTATGCTCTATGCATTCATGCCCCTATTTGCAATTATGGAGTGCTCTAGCATGTCTTTTTCTTGCTCTACCTTTGCTATAAAATGTTCCTGGCAGAATGTTAACATGTTAATCATTATTTCCATGGTTGTTGCTAGTGATCCATGCAACTTATTAACTTTCTCTTGCCATGGTTAGCTTCATGAACATGTCATCTTGCTGCTGGTATGCTTGTTTTGTCATGCAATGCTTTGTGATGAGTGGCATGAGCTCGCAAAGTTGCTACCATAATTCTGTTTATGCCATGCTCTGTTTTTCTTCCAAGTCTGAAACTGTTAATAAAACTTGCTATGTTTACATGGGTGCCATCATATCTTATGTGCCTTTTTGACTCATGATAAGTAAGGGATTTTTGTTCTATGCTTTTAGTAGAATCATGCCATGCCTTTGCTTGCTATGATGTGTTCCTTTAGCATGTTGTTTGCTTGCTCTAAACAGTGCTTCCTGATGTTGTTTTTGACATGTTAGTATTTTCACTAAGTCTGTAAACCTGATATCTTTTGCACTTCTACCATGCTTGTTTGAACCCGTTCTAGTGTGATTTAGCAGTAGATCAGTGTTCATGTTTTGTCAAGCATCTCTTGTACATCACTGCCGTATGCTTTGTTGCTATGTTGGATTACGGTAGCTTAGTTTCTTGTTACATTCTAGGTGGCATCGTGTTGTTAATCGCAGAATTGTGTCATTCTTGTTTTGCTTGCCATTTGCAAACCGTGCATCCGTTTTCGGTGATCTTTATATTGCTTTCGACCGAAATCATCTCATATTTCTAGCGGCATACTTGGTTTGCCAATTTGATGCCTTGATATTTATTTCCCTTCCAGAGCACGCATATGCATTTGATACGTCTCCAACGTATCTATAATTTTTGATTGCTCCATGCTATATTATCTACTGTTTTGGACTATATTGGGCTTTATTTTCCACTTGTATATTATTTTTGGGACTAACCTATTAACCGGAGGTCCAACCCAGAATTGCTGTTTTTTTTGCCTATTTTAGTGTTTTGGATAAACAGAATATCAAACGGAGTCCAAACGGAATAAAATCTTCGGAAACGTGATTTTCTCACCGAACGTGATCCAGGAGACTCGGACCCTACTGCAAGGGATCAAAGAGGTGGTCACGAGGGTGGGGGGCGCGCCCCCCCTAGGGCGCGCCCCCCTAGGGCGCGCCCCCTGCCTTGTGGGCCCCTTGGTGCTCCACCGACGTACTCCTTCCTCCTATATATACACATGTACCCCCAAACGATCAGAATAGGAGCCAAAAACCTAATTCCACCGCCGCAACTTTCTGTATCCACGAGATCCCATCTTGGGGCCTGTTCCGGAGCTCCACCGGAAGAGGACCGTCATCACGGAGGGCTTCTACATCACCATAGCCCCTCCGATGAAGTGTGAGTAGTTTACCTCAGACCTTCGGGTCCATAGTTACTAGCTAGATGGCTTCTTCTCTCTCTTTGAATCTCAATACAAAATTCTCCCCCTCTCTCATGGAGATCTATTTGATGTAATCTTCTTTTTGCGGTGTGTTTGTTGAGACTAATGAATTGTGGGTTTATGATCAAGTCTATCTATGAATAATATTTGAATCTTCTCTGAATTGTTTTATGCATGATTGGTTATCTTTGCAAGTCTCTTCGAATTATCCGTTTGGTTTGGCCAACTAGATTGGTAGTTGTTGCCATGGGAGAAGTGCTTAGCTTTGGGTTCGATCTTGCGGTGTCCTTAGCCAGTGACAGAAGGGGCAGCAGGGCACGTATTGTATCGTTGCCATCGAGGATAACAAGATGGGGTTTATTTCATATTGCATGAATTTATCTCTCTACATTATGTCATCTTTCTTAAGGCGTTACTCTGTTTTAACTTAATACTCTAGATGCATGCTGGATAGCGGTCGATGAGTGGAGTAATAGTAGTAGATGCAGAATCATTTCGATCTACTTGTCATGGACGTGATGCCTATATACATGATCATGCCTAGATATTCTCATAATTATGCTCAATTCTATCAATTGCTCAAGAGTAATTTGTTCACCCACCGTAGAATACTTATGCTCTTGAGAGAAGCCACTAGTGAAACCTATGGCCCCCGGGTCTATTATCATCATATCAATCTCCATCACTTTTATATGGTTTTGCTATTTACTTTGCTTTTACTTTTTACTTTGCATCTTTATATCAAAAATACAAAAAATATTTTATCTATCAGATCTCACTCTCGTAAGTGACCGTGAAGGTCTTGACAACCCCTAATCGCGTTGGTTGCGAGTAGCTATCGTTTTGTGCAGGTACGAGGGACTTGAGCGTGGGCTCC
The DNA here is from genome assembly GCF_003073215.2 of Triticum urartu. Taxonomy (NCBI): domain Eukaryota; kingdom Viridiplantae; phylum Streptophyta; class Magnoliopsida; order Poales; family Poaceae; genus Triticum; species Triticum urartu. The sequence continues at coordinate 424,889,658 of NC_053024.1, read as the reverse complement.
TACTGGATTGATACCTTGGTTCTCAAAAACTGAGGGAAATACTTACGCTACTCTGCTGCATCATCCCTTCCTCTTCGGGGAAAACCAACGCAAGCTCAAGACATAGCAAGAAGGATTTCTGGCGCCGTTGCCGGGGAGTCTACGCAAAAAGTCAATATACCAAGTACCCATCACAATCCCTATCTCTCGCATTACATTATTATCCATTTGCCTCTCGTTTTCCTCTCCCCCAATTCACCCTCGCCGTTTTATTCGCCCTCTCTCTCTATCCTCCCTCTCTGTTTGCCTCTTTTGTCCGCTTGCTTTTTGTTTGCTTGTGTGTTAGTTTGTTTGCCTACTTGTCGTTATGTCTGAAACTGGGGAAGTTATCGCCGATATGGGCGATGACAATATCATGGAAAATTCTGATGCTCCCACTAAAGAACCTACCATCTTTCATACAAAAAAATTCCGTGTTGGTAGTGGTAATATTATTGGAAAAGGAGTCATTCAAGATTTCTTTACTTGTGCCGGTGCTTTACCTTCTATGGGTAGTCCTATCCGTCACAGAACTAGTAGTCTTGCGGACGCTATTGCCATTCTTGTAGTTGAACTTGAAAGACAATTCATGCACATGCATCCTTCTATACAAATGATTTTTCTGGAATTTTCTAATATTGAGCATTCTTCTGTTAAGCGTGCCGCTACTATCTTTTTGGCTCATGAGTTTAGATTCATAATAAGAGAAGCCAAAGAAATCTTTGCGCATTATAGGGTGGACGCTTGCCGTCCTCCCATAGAGGCTATCCTCTTTGATCAAGAAGAAATAATGCGTTTCCAATCTCTAGATTATGTTGCTTTTAATGAAAATCTTAGAAGAAGGGTTCCTACCAATGTTTTAGTTGATAGAATTTCTGAACTTAATGATGATTTGGCTATTCAAAATAATGAACTAGGATATTCTCTTGAATATAGGTTCACAAAATTCTGTCAAAAGAATGCTTATAATGATGAATTGGTTGTGCATTATGAAGGACCAAAGGAGGAACCTATACCTCCCAAGGTTGATCTTGGGGACTTTTGTCCCATTAAATTTAGTCCTTTTGATTACTTTTGCTTGCCTCAAAGAAAACTTGCTGCCGAATGTAGAGAATATGAAATGAGTTTCACCAATCTATCCTATTACTATGGCAATACCTAGATCTATCCTTACTTGTTATGCCTAGCTAGGGGCGTTAAACGATAACGCTTGTTGGGAGGCAACCCAATTTTATTTTTATTACTTGCTATTTGCTCCTGTTTAGTAATAAATAAATTATTTAGCCTCTGTTTAGGTTGTGTTTTTTGTGTTTAATTAGTGTTTGTGCCAGGTAGAACCGTTGGGAAGACTTGGGGAAAGTCTTGTTGAACTTGCTGTAAAAAACAGAAACTTTAGCGCTCACGAGAACTGCTGCCATTTTTATTTGAAGAGTGATATTTAGTTAATTCTTTTTGCAGATGATTAATAGATAAATTATTCACGTCCATAAATTTATTTTAGAATTTTTGGGGTTCCAGATCTTGCGCTAGATACAGATTACTACAGACTATTCCGTTTTTGACAGATTCTATTTTTCGTGTGTTGTTTGCTTATTTTGATGAATCTATGGCTAGTAAAATAGTTTATAATCCGTAGAGAAGTTGGGATACAGTAGGTTTAACACCAATATAAATAAATAATGAGTTAATTACAGTACCTTGAAGTGGTCTTTTGTTTTCTTTCACTAACGGAGCTCACGAGCTATTTTGAGTTTTGTGTTGTGAAGTTTTCAAGTTTTGGGTGAATTCCTTTGATGGATCATGGAACAAGGAGTGGCAAGATCCTAAGCTTGGGTATGCCCATGGCAACCCCAAGATAATCCAAGGACACCAAAAAGTCAAAGCTTGGGGATGCCCCGGAAGGCATCCCCTCTTTTCGTCCACTTCCATCGGTAATTTACTTGGAGCTATATTTTTATTCACCAACATGATATGTGTTTTGCTTGGAGCGTCTTGTATTATTTGTGTCTTTGTTTGTTAGTATTACACAATCATCCTTGCTGTACACACCTTTTGAGAGAGCCATACATGAATTAAAATTTGATAGAATACTCTATGTGCTTCACTTATATCCTTTGAGCTAGATAATGTTGCTCTATGTGCTTCACTTATATCCTTTGAGCTAGATAATTTTGCTCTATGTGCTTCACTTATATCCTTTGAGCTAGATAATTTTGCTCTATGTGCTTCACTTAGATCTTTTAGAGCACGGTGGTGGATTCGTTTTAAAGAAACTATTGATCTCTCATGCTTCACTTAAATTATTTTGAGAGTCTCTTAATAGCATGGTAATTTTCCTAATAATAATATGCTTGGTATTCAAGATTTGTGAAACTTCCTTTTGAGCGTGTTGAATACTAAGAAAAGATTGAAGCATGATAATTGTTTTGATATATGGAGGTGATAATATTAAAGTCATGCTGGTTGAGTAGTTGTGAATTTAAAGAATACTTGTGTTGAAGTTTGTGATTCCGTAGCATGCACGTATGGTGAACCGTTATGTGATGAAGTCGGAGCATGATTTATTTATTGATTGTCTTCCTTATGAGTGGCGGTCGGGGACGAGCGATGGTCTTTTCCTACCAATCTATCCCCCTAGGAGCATGCGCGTAGTACTTTGCTTTGATAACTTCTAGATTTTTGCAATAAGTATATGAGTTCTTTATGACTAATGTTGAGTCCATGGATTATACGCACTCTCACCCTTCCACCTTTGCTAGCCTCTCTAATACCGCGCAACTTTCACCGGTATCATACACCTACCATATACCTTCCTCAAAACAGCCATCATACCTACCTATTATGGCATTTCCATAGCCATTCCGAGATATATTGCCATGCAACTTTCCACCATCTAGTTCATCATGACACATCCATCATTGTCATATTGCTTAGCATGATCATGTAGTTGACATAGTATTTGTGGCAAAGCCACCATTCATAATTCTTTCATACTTGTCACTCGTGATTGATTGCATATCCCGGTACACCGCCGGAGGCATTCATATAGAGTCATACTTTGTTTCAGTATCGAGTTGTAATCATTGAGTTGTAAATAAATAGAAGTGTGATGATCATCATTCAATAGAGCATTGTCCCAAAAAAAGAGGGAAAGGCCAAAAAAAAGAAGGCCCAAAATAATAATAATAAAAAGGGGCAATGCTACTATCCTTTTTTCCACACTTGTGCTTCAAAGTAGCACCATGATATAGCAAGTCTCATATATTGTGCTTCAAAGTAGCACCATGTTCTTCATATAGAGAGTCTCATATGTTGTCACTTTCATATACTAGTGGGAATTTTACATTATAGAACTTGGCTTGTATATTCCAATGATGGGCTTCCTCAAATTGCCCTAGGTCTTCGTGAGCAAGCAAGTTGGATGCACACCCACTAGTTTCTTTTGTTGAGCTTTCATACATTTATAGCTCTAGTGCATCCGTTGCATGGCAATCCCTACTCACTCACATTGATATCTATCGATGGGCATCTCCATAGCCCGTTGATACGCCTAGTTTATGTGAGACTATCTTCTCCTTTTTGTCTTCTCCACAACCACCATTCTATTCCACCTATAGTGCTATATCCATGGCTCACGCTCATGTATTGCGTGAAGATTGAAAAAGTTTTGAAAAAGTTAGAGTATGAAACAATTGCTTGGCTTGTCATCGGGGTTGTGCATGATTTAAATACTTTGTGTGGGGAAGATGGAGCATTGCCAGACTATATGATTTTGTAGGGATAACTTTCTTTGGCCATGTTATTTTGAGAAGACATAATTGCTTTGTTAGTATGCTTGAAGTATTATTATTTTCTATGTCAATATAAACTTTTGTCTTGTATCTTTCTAATCTGAATATTCATACCACAATTAAGAATATTTGCATTGAAATTATGCCAAGTAGCACTCCGCATCAAAAATTCTCTTTTTATCATTTACCTACTCGAGGACGAGCAGGAATTAAGCTTGGGGATGCCTGATACGTCTCCAACGTATCTATAATTTTTGATTGCTCCATGCTATATTATCTACTGTTTTGGACTATATTGGGCTTTATTTTCCACTTCTATATTATTTTTGGGACTAACCTATTAACTGGAGGCCCATCCCAGAATTGCTGTTTTTTTGCCTATTTGAGTGTTTCGGATAAACAGAATATCAAACGGAGTCCAAACGGAATAAAATCTTCGGAAATGTGATTTTCTCACCGAACGTGATCCAGGAGACTTGGACCCTACTGCAAGGGATCAAAGAGGTGGTCACGAGGGTGGGGGGCGCGCCCCCCTAGGGCGCGCCCCCCTGCCTCGTGGGCCCCTCGGTGCTCCACCGACGTACTCCTTCCTCCTATATATACACACGTACCCCCAAATGATCAGAACAGGAGCCAAAAACCTAATTCCACCGCCGCAACTTTCTGTATCCACGAGATCCCATCTTGGGGCCTGTTCCGGAGCTCCGCCGGAAGAGGGCCGTCATCATGGAGGGCTTCTACATCACCATAGCCCCTCCGATGAAGTGTGAGTAGTTTACCTCAGACCTTCAGGTCCATAGTTAGTAGCTAGATGGCTTCTTCTTTCTCTTTGAATCTCAATACAAAGTTCTCCCCCTCTCTCGTGGAGATCTATTCGATGTAATCTTCTTTTTGCGGTGTGTTTGTTGAGACCGATGAATTGTGTGTTTATCAAGTCTATCTATGAATAATATTTGAATCTTCTCTGAATTCTTTTATGCATGATTGGTTATCTTTGCAAGTCTCTTTGAATTATTCGTTTGGTTTGGCCAACTAGATTGGTAGTTCTTGCCATGGGAGAAGTGCTTAGCTTTGGGTTTGATCTTGCGGTGTCCTTACCCAGTGACAGAAGGGGCAGCAAGGCACGTATTGTATCGTTGCCATTGAGGATAACAAGTTATTTCATATTGCATGAATTTATCTCTCTACATCATGTCATCTTGCTTAAGGCGTTACTCTGTTTTAACTTAATACTCTAGATGCATGCTGGATAGCGGTCGATGAGTGGAGTAATAGTAGTAGATGCAGAATCGTTTCGATCTACTTGTCACGGACATGATGCCTATATACATGATCATGCCTAGATATTCTCATAATTATGCTCAATTCTATCAATTGCTCAAGAGTAATTTGTTCACCCACCGTAGAATACTTATGCTCTTGAGAGAAGCCACTAGTGAAACCTATGCCCCCCGGGTCTATTCTCATCATATCAATCTCCATCACTTTTATATTGTTTTGCTATTTAATTTGCTTTTACTTTTTTACTTTGCATCTTTATATCAAAAAGACCAAAAATATTTTATCTATCAGATCTCACTCTCGTAAGTGACCGTGAAGGGCTTGACAACCCCTAATCGCGTTGGTTGCGAGTAGCTATCGCTTTGTGCAGGTACGAGGGACTTGAGTGTGGGCTCCTACTGGATTGATACCTTGGTTCTCAAAAACTGAGGGAAATACTTACGCTACTTTGCTGCATCATCCCTTCCTCTTCGGGGAAAACCAACGCAAGCTCAAGACGTAGCAGCATTGCATATCACATCTTGCATATCGTGCCATGTATTGCATCATGTTGCTTGTGCATTGCATCGTGATTGATTGTTGTTCCATTGCTTGTGTTCTTGCTTTGGGTAGAGCCGGGAGACGAGTACGTGATCGAGGAACCTGATGAGTACGCTAACGAGGATCAAGCTTTCGACGACTCTGAGAACCTTGCAGGCAAGATGACCATACCCTCGAAATCACTTCTATCTTTGCTTGCTAGTTGTTTCGTTCTATCGCTATGTCTCGCGCTACCTACCACTTGCTATATCATGCCTCCCATATTGCCATGTCAAGCCTCTAACCCACCTACCTAGCAAACCGTTGTTTGGCTATGTTACCGCTTTTGCTCAGACCCTCTTATAGCGTTCCTAGTTGCAGGTGAAGTTGAAGTTTGTTCCATGTTGTAACATTGATATTGTTGGTATATCACGTTATCTCTTATTTTAATTAATGCATCTATATACTTGGTAAAGGGTGGAAGGCTCGGCCTTATGCCTGGTGTTTTTTTCCACTCTTGCCGCCCTAGTTTCCGTCAAACCGGTGTTATGTTCCTTGATTTTGCGTTCCTTACGCGGTTGGGTGTTATGGGAACCCCTTGGCAGTTCGCTTTGAATAAAACTCCTCCAGCAAGGCCCAACCTTGGTTTTAACATTTGCCCCCTAAGCCCTTTTCCCTTGGGTTCCGCGGACTCAAGGGTCATCTCACTACTAGGAAAAGGCATGCTAGTGGCGCACCAGTTTTGCCTACTAATGGCGCACTACTGGTGCGCCACTAGCACCACGCCATTAGAATTAAATACTAATGGCGCACCACTGGTGCGCCATTAGTATCTGGTGTACTAATGGCGCACCATGCAGTGCGCCATTAGTATAGCCCACAGTGCGCCATTAGAATGCCTCCCAGGGGGCCATATGTACCCATGTGCTTTGGCATACTAATGGCGCACTAGTGGGTGATGCACCATTAGTGTCATTTTTACAGTGCGCCATTAGTGTCTTGAGTGGTGCGCCACTAGTATGAATATTAGGGATTTTTTTCTTTTCTGATATTTTTCACAGGTTACAAAATATATTATTGGACAGAATTTAGACAACACCACACAGCAACAGCAGATTCATCGAATACAATAGAAGATTAGTCTCCGAATACAAATCATCATATTAGTCTCCGAATTCAAAAGACCGAACAAAGATAGAACATTACAAGTCTCGAGACCGCGAGTAGCGAGTTTGTCTTCACATTACAAGTCGATATCGATCATCTAAACTACCATCACATAGAAGAGAGCTACGGTCATCACGATGAGCATAATCGCGATGAAACTGGTCTTCATCCGGTTCCTCCAACGCTCCCTGCTCTCTCCCGCTAGATAGTGCGCGTATCTAGATTCCGCCTCCGCCCTAGTGGTGTACCCTTTGTAACTGTTACCACTGAAACGGTGAACCTGTCTCCGACACTCCTCCCAGTCGTCGTAGACTCCGGGAACCTTACCCTTGTACAGACATACGACGGCATCTCTATGCACTAGCCAAACAAAACGTTAGTAGCAATTCACAGACAATACATAAGCAATATATAAGTATGCAACAAAAGGATCGGAAGAGAAAAGCAAGACATTAATAGCATCGATTACATCTAAGTTGAACGACTGTCCAAACCAAAGAGACATACAAGTTCATTAAAGTTTAATTACAACATGAGCCAATCGATGTTTCAGAACTACACATAGCATCACTACTTTGAACTCGACTCAAGGGACCGGAGCGTGGATGAAGCCGCCGTCTATCGTGATGGTCATGAAATCGCGGGCGTTGTCAACCTGCATTTGTAGTGTTGTGTCTATCTCACTGTTGGACGGTTGATTTCTGAGGTTGAACTGCCCCGAGGTACGAAGGACATCTTGATGGATGATTTCCGCAAACTCCGACTGGATGCGAAAGAATTCTTGTCTGATGTCCGCGTCCTGGATTGCCGACAAGCTCGCGGCCCAATCTTTGAGATTATTTGGTAGCAGAAGGTGATTATGGTCCCGTACGATCGCCCGCATGTGATGGAGGGCATAGTAGGCATCCTTCTGACCGCCAGGCGGCTGCTTGACGCAGCAGAACGTCGTATTGTGGGTGAACACGTGCTTGCCATACTTACGAACTGCCCTGGTGAAGGTGCCTCCAGATTTGGCGTAGCCGGGGAGAACATCATCAAGAACTTTCTTGATATTTGTGTAGTCTTTCTTCGACTGACGGTCCGAGTCGAAATATGTGGCCATGGAATATTTCGGGCTTAAGAGGATGAGTGTGCAATGTGTGTCACTGCACAAAACATGGAATGTTAAAAAAACGATCAAAATCTAAGAAATCATATGTTACGGGGCGGTTGAGGGGACGACTAACTCGGGAAAGTAAGGCACGAGGAAGTTATCCTTATCTGGTTTTGCCAGAATAACGCCTTCGAGGTAAGAACTCGCGACTTGCCGGTCCCTAGCGCTGCCCAAGATCTTGGCACACATGTAGAAGGGGTCGACTATCACGATGTCCGGGGTCTTGTCTCTAATGATCCGCATCTCCATACTCAGCGAAAATAGCCGAACAAAGGTGTAGTGCAGCGGATGAAGGTTAAACATAGCGAAGATGTCATCAAACCGCAGGACGATCATACCTCCAATGGCGTTATCCACAAAGCCCTTGCCCTCTGGCACCTTGGCCACGAAAATCGGGTATGCCACATCATTCTCTCTGAGATGCCGCTTCTCCAAAGAAAGAACACTGTCATGCAGACTCCGCATAGCACCGGTTGCAGCATTGAGCATATTAGTCGGTAGCATCGGCCTACCCGCCACATGCACCCTCCTCGAGATATCCTTAGGTGAAGGTGGCCCGTCCTGAGCACGGATCGTACTCGGTGCCGGCTGGCTCGCACCCTTGTTACTGTTTCTTTTCCGTCCCTTCTTCTTCTACTGTAATGGGACTGAGTTCTGCTCACAGACTGCCTTCTTGAGTGTGTTGGGGCTGATAATATTTCGCACCTCGGCTATCTGAGGCTCGGTGAAGTCGGCAGCTGGAGGCGTCTCCTGAGAACTGAACACCAGACGACGCCTGTTGCAATTGGGTTTCTCCGCGGTACCAGCTAGATCGCGATCGTCTTTTGTTGGGTTGGGTTCTTGAGAAGGAGGCCCCAAGAATTCCTCATCATACCCATGTTCGGCAAAGTACTTATCGACGTTGGTAAATGGTACCGTCGTCGTTGTCGTCGTCGTTCGGATCCTGTGCCATATGCATGTTCGGATCCTGTGCCATAGGATGTCCAGCATGTCCGGTAGCGTTGCGGCGGTCTTGCCATGGCTTGGCACCGGCACGACTGGCGGTGTTGTCTTTGGGGTGGTGTCCCCCGCCCCCAAACGAATCTGGCTCTTCGGCCAAAGCAGGGGCCAGCTTAGGCATGCGCTGAGGGTCATCAGATCATCTTCGTCGGCCCTGGCGGGTCGAATCGGAGGTAACAACTCGTCACAGCCTGGCAGCACCCGAACCAGTTGAACCCTATACACGGTGGGTGGCATCGGATTACCGTGGAACACGGGGTTGCCCGGTTGAATGATTTTGCCCTTGGCGACATCGACCAACTGGTCGTTCACGAAGTGCAGGAGAGTGCACGGAACGTCGGTGGCACCCTGCGAAAACATGTAGGGCGTCAGGGATGCCCAGTCAAAGGCAAGGAGATGAAGTCCTCGGCCGAGAGGCTTAATTAGTTACCGTGATGATGGCGTCGAGCTCGGCTAATGTCGAGGCACCGCCAACGGCGGGCGTGCAACTGACGGAGGGGCCGCTTGCTGCCGAGGTGCCGGCCGGCGTACACCCGGGTGCATTAAGCTCCAATCCCCGTGCCGACGTCGGAGACACCAATACCGCCTCCGCTGAAGACACCAATGGCGCCGCCTGCGCGTTGTGCGAGTTGCTTGCCGTGAAGCTGGGAATCGGGGGCGGCCCCTGTTGGCTGCTCGCAATCCACGTCGTCAGCCCATGAATCAAGGTAGGCATAATGCCAGTGAGCGTCGATCCCAGTCGTTGTTGCACTTGCTCTTGGACAATCTCCGGAATCTATGCCACATGTGCCTTGAGTTCTTGAACCTCGCGCGACGGGCTTTCCGAGCTGGTCTTTCTCTCCTTTCGCCCACCAGCGTTATAGTATGACGACCATTTTGTGGACAAGCCTTTGCCGGCCACACGACCAGCTGACGACGGCTTACTGAGCTTATCCTTGTTTTTCATTACGTTCAATGCCCTATTTAGAGTGCTGTCCCAAGGGGTGCTCTGAGATGACCCCGCACTACTGCTTTCAGTCTCCTGCACCAGAACAAGCTCAAGCGCCCTGGTCTTCGGATCCGTGGTAAGCTCCTTTGTTATCGGGTCCTCCTTGTACCGGGCCCTGACATAATTCCTGGTCTACTTGTCATGGTATTTCTCAAAGCAGGGAGGTAGGCCTTGCTCGGCACGCTCTGCGTCCTCCTTGTCCCATATAGGCTCCTGCACTCTGTAACTGCCGGGACCGTGTTTGTGTTCCCCTAAGTTTAACTCCCGCATTTCTTTCCCCCACTGACTTGATTCGGAGGTTGCGCTGCTCTCGCACTTGATCTTGAACTCCTTGTAGTCATCTTCGCTGATCGAAGGATTTTTTTGCATTGATCTTCTCATAACTATCACCTTTGTCAATCATTCTCTTCACCGCGCTTTTCCAAGTAGACAGGGCCGTGCTCATCCTCGTGAGGGCGGCACTGTTCACTTTATTCCCTGAGAGGCGTGTGTTTTCAAATTCAGCGGGGAACTTGTATCATTCATGCAGCTTCGTGAAGAGGAGGTTGCGCAAATTCCCTCGGTCCTTATGCCTTAGGTTCTCGGTGTTGATCGAGACGGTGCTCCGGAGAATGCACCCGAGCTGAACCGAGTACCCCTTGACTATTTGTTTGGGCTCCATTGGATTCCCGTCGGAGTTCACTTGAGTAAATTCCTCCTTGACGGTGCGGAGCACGTTCGGGCGCCGGTCCTTCCATTGCCTCTTCGGTTGGCTGCCATCTGTGCGTGCGCTACCATCATCAGTGGTGGCATCCTCGGCGGCACCATCAGTGGTGTCATCCCCGACACCACTATGGGTTGTGTAGTCAGGATCGGTGTCTTCCGCGGTGTCCTCATAGCGGTGAGGTTCTTCCTCCATCTCCCGGGACAGCTCCCAGAATTGCTTGCCGCCCGAACCGCCGGCCTCATCGTTGTGGGCCATGTTTCGCTCTAAATAGGAAAAAAGTTTGGTCAAAAAGTTGGTTATTGTCAAGGAACAAGATCATGGTCTCATCATTTAGGTTTTGTCGACACCAAGGCATCCTAAAAGCTAAGCTTTTATCATTTAGGGTTTGTCGACACCGAGGCACCCTAAAAGCCTAAGCTTTCATCATTTAGGTTCTTATCGACACCGAGGCACCCTAAAAGCCAAGGTTTTATCATTTAGGGTTTGTCGACGCCGAGGCACCCTAAAAGCCTAAGCTTTCGTCATTTAGGTTCTTATCGACACCGAGGCACCCTAAAAGCCAAGCTTTTATCATTTAGGGTTTGTCGACGCCGAGGCACCCTAAAAGCCTAAGCTTTCATCATTTAGGTTCTTATCGACACCGAGGCACCCTAAAAGCCAAGCTTTTATCATTTAGGGTTTGTCGACGCCGAGGCACCCTAAAAGCCTAAGCTTTCATCATTTAGGTTCTTATCGACACCGAGGCACCCTAAAAGCCAAGCTTTTATCATTTAGGGTTTGTCGACGCCGAGGCACCCTAAAAGCCTAAGCTTTCATCATTTAGGTTCTTATCGACACCGAGGCACCCTAAAACCTATGGTTTAATGCATCAAGAATAAAGGGGCAGTTGATCCTACTTAATTAAGTACTAAGACCCCGACCCATGCATTAGTCACAAGTACCCCATATGTCCTATTTTTAGCAAAGTTGTGCTAAAATTCACAGAAAATTTCAGCATGACCTTTGCTGAAAATAGGACATATGGAGTACCCGAATTTGCCGGAACGGAAGTTAATCGACATTGCAGCAAACTCAAGGGCCTCTCGGGGTACCTGCAAATTCATCAAGACACAATGGTCGGAGACAAAACCCAGCAAACTAGCAAAGTTACTGACGTGTTTACAGAAATTGTTTTCTGTAAAAGATGATCATCATCTTTGCAAGTTATTGACAGTATATACAACAACTTATCCTAAATGTGGCTAGAACTGCAGATTTACAAATTAAAGGACACAAACTCAAGCAAGCTTCCTGAACAATACCCTGACAGAAAACATAGGACAAGCAATGAATTTCTATAACCAGTAAGAACAAGGGGATGATTTTAGCAAGTTAAGTGCAGCTCTAGCACCCTGTGCATGAAATGTATCATGTATCAAACCATCAATTAACTGCTGAAAAACATAAATGTACCATGTGAACATATAATACCTTCACGAGCGAACTCAATGAGTGTGAACCAACAGAGTGTGGGTCACCACAGATTCTGTAGTCAAAAACCTTCAGGATAGAGTGAAAATAGTTACAATATGCTTGCAAGTAATTTTTCTGTAACTAAGGCACAATATGCTTGCAATTAAATTACAATATGCTTGCAAGTAATTTTTGTGTAACAGTCTTGCCCCTATTTGAAGGACAAGCAAATAGATACAATGGATAACTTTGGCACAATCCTCTGACTAATTCATCACTGTAGGCCAGCATGAAACACACTCCTCCAAAAAAGCCTAAAATTCCACTATTATTGCCTGTAAAAAAGCCTAAAATCCACTAGTATTGCCTCTAAGAAAGCCTTAAAAGTCCACTATTATTGACAATCAAAATATGATCTGAACTGTAAGGAGTTAACTGAAAAATGAGTGTTAACTGAAGTTTTCCAGTACAGATCATAACTGAAGTTATTCAGAGAATATAGTGACATCAAATGCAGTTAATTAGTCTTAATTGAATCTTAGTAAGGTTCATTCTGAAGTCAAAAGTCCCCAAACAGTGAAAGGGAACAAACAAAAAAATGTTCTGGAAATTCCAAAAGAGTCTAAAGGTATGGGTTGGTTTTTGGTTCCAATTTGAAAACCCAAAATTTCATCAACACATTAATTATAATTTTTTTGTGCAAATACTTCTCTCAGACAGCCACACACATCTTTCTTCATCCAATTTTTTCCTACCGCATCATTGAACATCTGAAACTTACCAGCTCAACTTGAGAAAAAAATGGATAGGCAGGGACATCTGTGCTTTTTGCCATCTAATCTAATCTACCTCTGCTTGATTAACTATTGTTTTGGTTTTCACTTTGTGCCAGCCCATTAGATTAGTTGGTCAAGTACATGCTTCATTTTACATTCCTACCTGTGTGTACATGCATTTGCAGGCTTTCAGGCCCTGACTAATTAACTACATTGCTGATCAGTGACCATGCTGTTTACTGGGAGGTGGCAGTACTACTGTGCTAGTACTGGTTTATATTCTTTGGAACCTTCTACTTATGAAGCTCTCTCCAGTAAAGATTTTCAACTAGTAGTACATTTTTGTATGGTGCATAAGTCTAGCAGCACTAGAACTGAACTGATTGATCTATACATGTTGTAGGAGGAGCTATATCATTTTCTCCATGGGGAATTTTGTGTAGGTACTTCGACAGCCACACACATCACCAAATTTCAGCAGGAGGCGAATACAGACTTACTAACCAGAATTTAGCTAGCAGTGCAGTAACTTGCAAGTGTTAATAGCTATAAACACTGAAATATGCATTTCTATCCATAAGCTGTCAAATATCATTAGAAGATAACAGACACGGTCGAGGGGATGGATGGATGGAATGGGGAGGAAGGGTGGAGAGGGAGGAAGGAGGAAGGAGGAGAGGTACCTGGGCGGGCGCGACCGGTCGCCGGAGGGGTTGGGGTCGGGGTTGGGGTCGTCGGCGGTGGCGGCGTCGAAGGGATGGCTCGATTGGTCGTTGGGGAGGCCTCCTGGGCGCCTCGGTTGGTCGTGGGGAGGCCGGCGGCCACGGTCGTCGTCCTGCACCCCGTGCCCGGACTGAGGTAGAGGCGGCGCAGGGCAGGGGCCGACGTGGGGAGGCTGTCGGCGACGGCGAGGTCGCGGAGGTGTCGGCTATGGCGGAGCTGCAGTGGTGGGGGCGCGGCGGCGCGGGGGCGGCGGCGCACGTAGGGGCGGCGGCGACGTGGGTCGGGGCAGCGGGCGGGGGGGGGGGACTGGATCTGGCGAGAGGGAGGGACGAAGGGGTCGGGCTAGGTAGAGCTAGGGGGGAAGATTACTAATGGCGCACCCCCGAGCGGTGCGCCATTAGAATATTTTTTTCTAGATAGCAATGGCGCACCCCAGAGCAGTGCACCATTAGAATGTTTTTTTATATAGCAATGGTGCACTACCAAAGCGGTGCGCCATTAGAATGTTTTTTAGATAGCAATGGCGCACTACACGAGCGGTGCGCCATTAGTATGTTTTTTTATTTTTTTGTTGCTTTTTAATATATTTTTTTATAAAAACAGTAATAATTTTTTTTATGAATATGAAAAAATATCATCAAATGGGGGTGCTCGACCGCGGTGGAGCGGGCCGGGGAGGGTGCGGTTGGTCGGTGGCGGCGGTGGAGCGGGGGAGGGTGCGGTGGGTCGTCGGCGGCGGTGGAGGCTAGCGGGTGCGGGGGGATCGAGATCGAGATGGAGGGGATAGCGATCGAGATTTAAAAATATTCATCAAATTTGAAAAAATATTCATGAATTCAAAAAGTGCCCATGAAATTTAAAAATATTCATGAGTTCAAAAAGTGCCCATGTAATACAATTGAGAAATGATGACTACGATTTAAATACAATCGATCTTAGCTAGCTAGCTATCTGTTCACAATCTTCTTGCCCTTCTGTTTCGCAAATGGAGTTCTTCTGTGGAATGGACGTCCTTTAGGTAGGGTGGTCCTGCTTCTTCTTGTGGTGTATGCTGCTACTTCATCGTCGTCGTCATGTTCGATCTTCGGGTCGCCGTACTTGTCGAAGTCTTGCTCATTGGCTACTCCATCCATTCCGATGATCTTCCTTTTGCCTCTCCTCACGACAACATGACTGGGCTTTGACGGGTCGGTAATGAAGAAGCATTGGTCCACTTGGGAAGCCAGTACCCATGGCTCATTTTTCGCGGTGACGTTTGCGCCCGCGGTCTTGGATTTGGCTTCGGGTATAACCATGGTGTTGAAATACCGGTCTTCTTTTAGGACGCTCTTGGCCCATCTGACACGGAACATCGGGACCTTCTCTGCAGCGTAGCTCAGCTCCCAGATCTCCTCGATCCTTCCGTAGTATCTGTCCTTGTCGTTACCGGTGTAGGATTCCACCGTTACCCCAGAGTTCTGATAACCATCGCTCTTCATGTCCTTGTCCTTGGTGTAGAATGTGTAGCCGTTGATATCGTACGCCTCATAGGTCATCAGGTTGTGCTCGGCGCCCTGTGACAAGGCGAATATGAGTTGTTCTTCCATGGAAGAATCCTCATGTAAAGGGTACGACAGAAGTTTCTGCTTGAACCAACGCGTGAAACATGAGTTGTGCTCTTTGATTATATTTCCGTCCATCCTTTGTTGGCCTCGGTCATTGTACGTCTTCTCAATAAAGGTTTTGTGCTCTACCACCCAAGGATCGACCACGTCTATGTGTTGTAGCACGACTAGGTTTGCTCTTTCAAAGTCGGCGAGTCGACCCTCGAAGTCAGCATGCATTTCACGGCGACCCTCATGGTGACCCCATCCAGCGAGCCTGCCGAGGTGCCTGTTGACGGGCAGACCAACGGGGTTCTCGATGCCTAGATAATTCGTGTAGTAGGAGATGCACTCTTCGGTCAGAAAGCCCCTGGCTATGCTTCCCTCTGGACGTGACATGTTGCGAACGTATCCTTTGATGACACCATTCATCCTTTCGAACGGCATCATGTTGTGCATGAACGTCGGCCCGAGTTGGATGATATCCTCCATGATATGGACCAGCAGATGCACCATAACGTCAAAGAATGCGGGCGGGAAGTACATCTCAAGCTCGCATAGTATCACCATGATCTCTTCCTGTAGCCTTCTGAGTTGCCTCACGCCAACCGACTTCCGAGAGATGACGTCGAAAAAGTTGCATAGGCCAAATAGCATTTCACGGACGTGCGCGTCCATGATCCCACGGATTGCAACTGGAAGTATCTGCGTCATCAGCATGTGACAGTCGTGAGACTTCATCCCGCTGAACTTCTGCTTTGCTGGGTCTAGGTATCTGCTTATCTTCCCCGCGTAACCGTAAGGAAGTTTTACTCCTACGAGGCAGGTGAAAAACTGCTCGATCTCCTCCTGACTTAGAGTGAAGCACGCGGGAGGGTAGTCATTTCCGGTCTTCTTGGCCTTTTTGCCTTTGCGACGACTTACTGTGTCCTGCTTCGCCTCATCATCATCATCATTAGCGTGAAGCTCCTCCCTGATGCCCATTGATTTCAAGTCTGCCCTTGCTTTCGGCCCATCTTTGGTCCTCTCTAGGATGTTGAGCAGGGTACCAATCATACTCTCGCACACGTTCTTCGTGATATGCATGACATTAAGGCTGTGAGGCACACTGTGGATCTTCCAGTACGGCAAGTCCCAGAAAACAGACCTCGTTTTCCATACCTTCAGCAGCGGCTCTGGCGCCTTTCGCTTCTTTCCCGGATCTGGCGCCTTTTGCTTCTTTCCTGGCAGTGGGCAATCTTTCCAATTTTTCAACAGCTCGTCTATTTCCTCTCCGCTCCTCGTACGCAGGCGTCTTCGGGGTTCGGTTTCACCATCGAATAGATCCTTGCGTTTTCTCCACGGGTCATCTTCGTGAAGCCACCTTCGATGTCCCATGAACATGGTTTTCGAAGACCCGGGATCTCTATCTAGCTGGTGATATGTTGTGTCATCCATGCACCTGACGCATCCAGAAAATCCGTGGACCACCTGCCCCGCGAGATATCCGTAACCGAGATAGTCGTGCACCGTCGTGAGCAGTGCGGCTCTCATAGGGAAATATTCTTTCTCTGCGGCGTCCCACGTATTGGCTGGCGTTTTCCACAGCGTGTCTAGCTCCTCTTTCAGCAGCCCCAGATACAGATTGATGTCGTTCCCTGGTTGTTTCGGCCCTTCAATTAGCATACTCATGTGAATGTACTTCCTCTTCATGCATAACCAGGGGGAAGGTTGTACATCCACACAAACACAGGCCAGGTGCTATGTGTGCTTCTCTGGCTGCCAAACGGATTGACTCCATCAGTGCTCGCACCTAGCACGATGTTCCTTGGATCGTTCCCAAATTCTGGGTCTTCGAAGTTCAACGCTTGCCACTGGCTCGCATCCTTAGGGTGACTCAGCATCTTGTCTTTTTTATTTATCTCCGGATCATTTCCGTCATCTTCCCGCAGCTTTGCTATGTTAGGGTCCGCGAAATACCACTGCAGACGAGGAGTGATCGGAAAGTACCACACCACTTTTCGAGGAGCTTTATTCCTCTTCTTGTATGGAGTGACGCTGCACACTGGACATATGGTAGACTCCGCGTGTTCGTCCCGATAAATGATGCAATTGTTCATGCACACATGGTATTTCACGTGCGGTAAATCCAGAGGACACACGATTTTCTTCGCCTCCTTGAAACTGGTCGGGCACTTGTTCCCCTTGGGAAGACGTTCGTGCCAGAATGACATGTTCTCGTCGAAGCATGCGTCGGTCATTTTGTGTTTTACCTTCATCTCCAGAGCCATGAGCGTTACTTTCAGGCGGGTATCCTCAGGCCTGCATCCTTCATACAATGGAGTAACCGCGTCTAACTCAAGTTGATCCAGCTTGGCTTTCTCTCGGGCGGCAGCTCTTGCGTTATCCGTCTGCTTGAGAAGCAGCTCTTGAATATGAGGGTCCTGCACCCAGCCTCCATCGTCGTCTGCTCTGGCATCTTCATATTCATGATCATGCCCTTCGTCTTGATCTTCCTCATCATCATGTTCGGCATCTTCTACATGATGACTGTGTACAACATCACCGTCGTGATCATGTCCTGGAGATTCTTCGTCTTCTCGCCTGCCCTCGCTGCGGTGGTTGTCTTGCTGCCCTTCCTCATTTCTTGCCCGGCCCCCATGGACGACTTCATAGTCATCTTCATCACCTTGCCACCGATAGCCATCCATGAAACCATGCAAGAGCAGGTGGTCCTGCACCTACCCGGAATCCGGGTCCGCAATATGGCTCTTCAGCTTGCATCTTCGACACAGACATCTTATCTCTGTCTCATTCTTTTGAAGCATCTCGGCCTTTGCAGAGCTCAAAAACCTATTCACGATGCCTTCAGTCATCGTGCGGACCATGGTCGCCTGCGGGGTAGAGCAAAACGATATTTTAGAACCAAGAAAAAAATTTGACATGACTTTCCCTAAAAATAGGACAAAAAAGAATGCATAGTGCCAAAATTCTCGCCGAAACGGAAATGAATCAACATTCCGGCAAAATATTGGCAACTATCACATTTCAAATACCGGTACCTACAAACACAAACATATACGCAACACCACAAACATATGCAACACCACAAACATACATAGATCTAGCAAGGCCATAAAAAGTGCATGTGCACGTTGTTGGAGCGAGGTAGGGAGAAAAAAAGTAGATCTACAACATAAAGCTAGCTTTCCCCTTACTTACCTATCAAAAAAGGTAATTTAACCACTTAATTTTGATGAATCTATGGTGCAAATGAGGTGAGGAGGAGGAGGCAGCCGACACAAGCTTGGAGGAGGAGGTGGAGAGAATGAAGTGGGGAAAGTGAGTGTGCAAATGAGGTGAGGAGGAGAATGAAGTGTCTGGTGCGCCATTAGTGGCCATATCATCTATAGCCCTTTTCCTAGTAGTGTCTTTATTTTAAACCCCTGGGCCAGTGCTCCTTTGAGTGTTGGTCCAAACTAGAGCCCCTTGCAGCGCCACCTCGGGGAAACTTGAGGGCTGGTTTTAGTTGTACCGATTGCTCATCCGTTGTGCCCTGAGAATGAGATATGTGCAGCTCCTATGGGGATTTGTCGGCACAATAGGGTGGTCTTGTTGGTCTTGTTTTACCACTGTCAAAATGTCTTGTAACCGGGATTCCGAGACTGACCGGGTCTTCCCGGGAGAAGGAATATCCTTCGTTGACCGTGAGAGCTTGTGATGGGCTAAGTTGGGACACCCCTACAGGGTATAAACTTTCGAGAGCCGTGCCCGCGGTTATGTGGCAGATGGGAATTTGTTAATATCCGGTTGTAGAGAACTTGACACTTAACTTAATTAAAATGAATCAACTGCGTTTGTAGCCGTGATGGTCTCTTTCGGCGGAGTCCGGGAAGAGAACACGGTCTTATGTTATGCTTGAACGTAAGTAGTTTCAGGATCACTTCTTGATCTCTTCTAGCTACTCGACCGTTGCGTTGCTTCTCTTCTCGCTCTCTTTTGCATATGATAGCCACCATATATGCTTAGTGCTTGCTGCAGCTCCACCTCACTACCCTTTCCTACCCATAAGCTTAAATAGTCTTGATCTCGCGGGTGTGAGATTGCTGAGTCCTCGTGACTCACGTATACTTCCAAACAGTTGCAGGTGCCGAGGATACCAGTGCAGGTGATGATGCTGAACTCATGTGGGAGTTCTATGAGGATTCGGGTCGTTACTACATTTCGTTTCCTGATGATCAGTAGTGGAGCCCAGTTGGAACGATCGGGGATCTAGCATTTGGGGTTGTCTTCCTTTATTTTGGGTTCCGTAGTCGTACCTTTGATTGTACTTTGGATGATGTATGGATTATTTATGTATTGTGTGAAGTGGCGATTGTAAGCCAACTCTTTATCCCTTTCTATTCACTACATGGGATTGTGTGAAGATTACCCCTCTTGCGACAAACCTACCATGCTGCTATGCCTCTAAGTCGTGCCCCGACACGTGGGAGATATAGCCGCATTGTGGGTGTTATAGTGGATCACTGGACAGCAGTCAAGAACATCCTGAAATACCTGAAAAGGACTAAGGATATGTTTCTCATTTATGGAGGTGACAAAGAGCTCATCGTAAATGGTTACGTTGATGCAAGCTTTGACACTGATCCAGATGACTCTAAGTCACAAACCAGATACGTGTTTTTATTGAACGGTGGAGCTGTCAGTTGGTGCAGTACTAAGCAAAGCGTCGTGGCGGGATCTACGTGTGAAGCGGAGTACATAGCTGCTTCAGAAGCAGCAAATGAAGGAGTCTGGATGAAGGAGTTCATATCCGATCTAGGTGTCATACCTAGTGCATCGGGTCCAATGAAAATCTTTTGTGACAATACTGGTGCAATTGCCTTGGCAAAGGAATCCAGATTTCACAAAAAAAACAAACACATCAAGAGACGCTTCAATTCCATCCGCGATCAAGTCAAGGAGGGAGACATAGAGATTTGCAAGATACATACGGATCTGAATGTTGCAGACCCGTTGACTAAGCCTCTCTCACGAGCAAAACATGATCAACACCAAGACTCCATGGGTGTTAGAATCATTACTGTGTAATCTAGATTATTGACTCTAGTGCAAGTGGGAGACTGAAGGAAATATGCCCTAGAGGCAATAATAAAGTTGTTATTTATATTTCCTTATATCATGATAAATGTTTATTATTCATGCTAGAATTGTATTAACCGGAAACTTAGTAGATGTGTGAATACATAGACAAACAAAGTGTCACTAGTTTTCCTCTACTTGACTAGCTCGTGGAATCAATGATGGTTATGTTTCCTAACCATAGACATGAGTTGTCATTTGATTAACGGGATCACATCATTAGAGAATGATGTGATTGACTTGACCCATCCGTTAGCTTAGCATGATGATCGTTTAGTTTGTTGCTATTGCTTTCTTCATGACTTATACATGTTCCTATGACTATGAGATTATGCAACTCCCGAGTACTGGAGGAACACTTTGTGTGCTACCAAATGTCACAACGTAACTGGGTGATTATAAAGGTTCTCTACAGGTGTCACCGATGGTACTTGTTGTGTTGGCATAGATCGAGATTAGGATTTGTCACTCCGATTGTCAGAGAGGTATCTTGGGGCCCTCTCAGTAATGCATATCACAATAAGCCTTGCAAGCAATGTAGCTAATGAGTTAGTTACATGATGTAGCATTATGGTACGAGTAAAGAGACTTACCGGTAACGAGATTGAACTAGGTATTGAGATACTGACGATCGAATCTCGGGCAAGTAACATACCGATGACAAAGGGAGGAACGTATGTTGTTATGCAGTTTGACCAATAAAGATCTTCGTAGAATATGTAGTAACCAATATGAGCATCCAAGTTCCTCTATTGGTTATTGACCGGAGACGAGTATCGATCATGTCTACATAGTTCTCGAACCCATAGGATCCACATGCTTAAAGTTCGGTGACGATCAGTAATATGAGTTTATGTGTCTTGATGTACCGAAGGTAGTTCGGAGTCCCGAATATGATCACGGACATGATGAGGAGTCTCGAAATGGCCGAGACATAGAGATTAATATATTGGAAGCCTATATTTGGACATCAGAATAGTTCCGGGTGAAATCGGGATTTTACCGGAGTGCCAGGAGGGTTACCGGAACCCCCCGGGGGTTAATGGGCCTTGTTGGGCCCTAGTGTAGAGAGAGAGAGGGGCCGGCCAGGGCAGGCCACGCGCCCCCTCCCCTTGAGTCCTAATAGGACAAGGAAGGGGGGCGGCGCCCCCCTTGCCTTCCCCCCTCTCCCACTCCCTCCTTCTCCCTCCTAGTGGGACTAGGAAAGGGGAGTCCTACTCCCACTAGGAGGAGGACTCCTCCTCTTGCGCGCCCTACAAGGGCCATCCGGCCTCCCCCTTGCTCCTTTATATATGGGGGCATGGGGGCACCCCAAGACACACAAGTTGATCAGTTGATCTTTTAGTCGTGTGTGGTGCCCCCCTCCACTGTAATCCACCTCGGTTATATCGTAGTGGTGCTTAGGCGAAGCCCTGCGTCGGTAACAGCAGCATCACCGTCATCACGCCGTCGTGCTGACAGAACTCTCCCTCGAAGCTCTGCTGGATCGGAGTTCGTGGGATGTCACCGAGCTGAACGTGTGCTGAACTTGGAGGTGCCATGCGTTCGGTACTTGGATCGGTCGGATCATGAATACGTACGACTACATCAACCCCGTTCTCATAACGCTTCCTCTTACGGTCTACGAGGGTACGTGGACGACACTCTCCTCTCTCGTTGCTATGCATCACCATGATCTTGCGTGTGCGTAGGATTTTTTTTTGAAATTACTGTGTTCCCAACACAAGTTATAGCTTACAGAACACTAATGGATAGGAGGTAGAAATTATCGGTTTGGCTTGTGGGAGATCGCTGTGCCGGTCAATCTTCTCAACTCCTTGTCAAAGCCAAGTTCACGGTAGGAACGTGCAGCCTCATGCAGATGAGAATGAATGCAGGATGCGATCCTATCTGTATGCATATGCAAATGCTCATGAAATGCTTATGCAGTGATCTTGGAATGCTCATGCATGCATGCAATCTTGATCGGGGACCCCCACAACGCTTCTTTATTTTCTCTTGCACAGGGTCATTGCCCTGGCTTTGTACAAGGGGTTACATGCTGCTGAGGCAAGGCCTGTACAAAAGGGTGGCTGCCGGGCAGGGCCCGACAGCCGCGCCTTACGGGTAGAACTTCCGGAGATGCTCAATATTACATGAGTTTTGCAATTGAATGCCATCTCCGGTCTCCAAACGGTCTGCGCCAAGTCTAGTGACTCGTACTACCCCGTAAGGGCCTTCCCACTTTGGTGACAACTTATTTGTACCCTTGGCGGATTGAACGCGCCTAAGGACAAGGTCACCTTCCTCAAAACACTGGGCCTGAACCCTGCGGCTATGATAGCGATGCATGGCTTGCTGATAGCGTGCAGTACACGTAGCAGCCCGGAGACGGTTCTCCTCGAGTAGCACAACATCGTCACGCCCGTGCTGATCTTGCGCTACTTCATCGTAGGCAAGCACTCGAGGTGACTCATAAATGAGTTCCGCGGGGATAACTGCTTTTGCCCCGTAGACCAGGGAGAAGGGAGTCTACCCGTAGCTCGGTTTGGTGTCATTCTGGGGGACCAGAGAACTACCAATAGCTCCTCAATCCACCGCCTGCCGTACTTCTGTAGCTTATCAGAGGTTCTTGTCTTAGTCCATGCAGCACTTCAGCGTTCGCCCTCTCAGCTTGTCCATTGCTTCGGGGGTGTGCCACAGAGGCAAATGAGATCTTGCATCCGAGGGCATGAACATATTGCATGAAGGCGCGACTCGTAAACTGGGTGCCGTTGTCGGTAACGATCCTTGCCAGAACTCCAAAACGACACACCAGTCCTTTCAAGAACTTGATAGCTGACTGATGAGTCACCTTTCTCATGGCAGTCACTTCCAGCCACTTTGTAAACTTATCGATATCAACGAACAAGAATTCAAAGCCCTCGATTGCTCGGAGGAAGGGGCCGAGGATATCGAGCCCCCATATCAAAAATGGTCATGATAGAGGGATTGTTTGAAGAGCTTGGGCAGGCAGGTGGGTTTTCTTGGAATGGAACTGGCACATGCCTTTGTGTATCTCAGCCAGTAGTTCCTTTCCTTCTTCCTAACAGACGCACTTCAATTTCACACCATTGGGCCTTCTTCTGTACAGAGTGTCATCGACAAACTGATACATACTGGCCCTCCAGGCTACTTTTTCAGCTTCATCTTGGTTGTCGGGAAGCTCTCCGGTTTGGAGGAAGTGGACAATGTGACTTGCCCAAGTTGGAGCCTCGGGCTCGGCAATGAGGACTAGCGGAACCTCCTCTCCTGCGGGAGCTCATGCCTCGTTCGCGGGGTCCATGGCCCGAATGAAGGGTGTGGTCCGGCAGGCTGTGAGGAGTTATTTCCGGCAGGGTCTCTGCCAAGAGCGGACAGCTCTATCGGGAGAGGCTTACCGGAGTCCAACTTTCTCCTTCTCCGGGCCAATGTTGTTGGGGATACAGAGGGCTGAGTGAGATGGAGAACAAAAGTCCCTGGTTCCACAGGAAGCTTTTGCGTAGCACACTTTGACAGATGATCGGCTATGCTGTTTTCCGCACGGGGTACGTGCTCTGTTTGGAATCCGTCAAAGCGCTCCTCCAATCTCCTCACTTACTCGACGTATGCCTCCACCACATGCTGTGAATCTCCTCGAATGATCAGCTTCTTAATTCCTAGTTTAGTTGCAATCCCGAGCCCGGCAAGGAGCCCTTCATACTCAGTTGTATTGTTGGTTGCTTCTTCCCGGGAAAAATGCA
This sequence comes from Triticum urartu, assembly GCF_003073215.2. Lineage (NCBI taxonomy): Eukaryota > Viridiplantae > Streptophyta > Magnoliopsida > Poales > Poaceae > Triticum > Triticum urartu. The sequence goes on along the minus strand of NC_053024.1, from coordinate 424,865,641 downwards.
TTTGGATGACGTACTTCAAGTGCTCGCCGGAGGGGGCGACAAGAAGCACGTTAGCTCCTGCACCTTGTAGGGAAAAAGCACCATCAAAATACATAATCCATTCTTGGGGTGATTGCTTGCCGGGAATAACTATCTCTGTTATTTCCTCATCAGGGGTTGACGTCCATTCTGCAATAAACTCTGCCAATGTCCCGCTCTGAATAGTTGATGTGCTCTCAAACTTCAAACCAAAACTGGATGACTCCAAAGCCCACTCCACTATTATGCCGGTAGCCTCTGGGTTTTGGAGTATCCTTTGCAACGGTAAACGAGTGACAACCGTGATCTCATGGGCTTGGAAGTAGTGGCACAGTTTCCTTCAGGCCATGATGAGACCAAAGATCAACTTTTGTATGCCAGAGTACCTCAATCTAGCCCCCTGTTACAAGGAGCCGATGAAGTACACTCGGCGTCGCACCACTTTCTTCCTTGCCGCGTCCTTGGGGTTGCTCTCGTTGCCGTGCTCATTGCTGTCATGATCCTTTTCTGATTCTGCCGGTCTCTGCTCACCCTCTGCCTCATCCACTTTTCACTGCGCTACTAAGGCTGCACTGACCACTTGGTTGGTTACCGCTAAGTATAGCAACAACGGCTCTTGGGGTTTGGGAGCAACCAAGGTAGGCATAGAGGACAAGTAGGCCTTCAACTCTTGCAAAGTTGCATCTGCTTCTGGGGTCCACTTAATAGGCCCTGCCTTCTTCAAAATTTTGAAGAACGGCAGGGCGCGCTCGGCAGACTTGGAGATGAATTTGCTTAGCGCGGCAATGCATCCCGTCAGACGCCTCCCATCCTTAACTGTCCTTGGCGCTTGGATTTGCTCGATAGATTTGATCTTGTCGGGGTTGGCTTCGATCCCATGATGGGATACGAAGAACCCGAGCAACTGGCCGGAGGGAACACCAAATACACACTTTTCCGGGTTGAGCTTCAAATCGATCTTGTGCAGATTAGCAAATGTCTCCTCCAAATCTTGAATAAGGGCGGTTCTATCCTTGGTCTTGACCACGATGTCATCCATATAAGCTTCTATGTTTCTGTGTAGATGGAGCTCAAAACTAATCTGAACTGCCCTTGCAAAAGTAGAACCGGCACTCTTTAATCCAAATGGCATGCAGACAAAACAGTACGTACCACATGGAGTAATGAACGACGTCTTCTGTTCACCTTCCTTGGACATGAAGATTTGGTGATACCCAGAATATGCATCCAGAAAGGAGAACAAATCACAACCTGAAGTGGAATCCACAATCTGATCGATACGCAACAAGGGAAACGGGTCCTTCGGGCAAGCTTTCTTGAGATCTGTGAAATCTATTCAAAGCCTCCACTTCCCGTTAGCCTTCCGGAGTACCACTGGATTTGCCAACCACGTGGGATGCAGCACTCCTCAGACCAAACCAGCTGCCTCAAGTTTTGTGATCACTTCCGTAATGAACTGCTGCCTCTCCAAGGCCTGCTTCTGAACTTTCTGCTTGATAGGTTGGGCGTGTGGGAAGACATCAAGGTGGTGCTCAATTACCTCCCTGGGAACACCGGGGATATCAGATGGTTGCCAAGAAAACACATTGATATTCGCCCGCGGGAAGGCAACGAGCGTGCTTTCCTATTTTTCATTGAGGGTGGCGCTGATAGTGAAAGTACCATCAACGCCAGCCAGCCCTGTCGAGACCTTCTTCACTTGGGGTGCAGCGACCTTGGATCTCTTGTTGTTGGAACACTCCAGCACGTCGTCAACGGGTGTCATGCACTTGGTAGGGGCACGCTTGCCGGACTATTTGCCGGAGTTCCTTCAACCTCTCTTTTTTCCTTTGCTTCCCTCAGCGGGAACCACTGCTGCAGCTGCCTCTGCCGCGACCGCGTCCCAGTACATCTTGTCCACACAAATGATTGCATCCTTCTCATCTGATGGGATGGTGATGACTCCTAGTGGCCCAGGCATCTTCAAGGTGTTGTAGGCATAATGGGATGCCACCATGAATTTAGCCAAGGCCGGGCGTCCAAGAATTCCATTGTATGGCAGGGGGAGATCGACCACATCAAACACAATCCTCTCGGTCCAGTAGTTTAGTTCTCCCCTAAACGTTACTGGCAACATGATCTTTCCCTTAGGATGGCTCCTGCCGAGATTAACTCCTTAAAACGTGTCGATAACCTCCAGCTGTTCCTCTGGTATCTGAAGCCTGCCAATAACTATTAGGGAAATCAGATTCAACCCAGCCCCGCCGTCCATCAGCATCTTTGTGACCTTGAGGTTGCGAATCGTTGGGAGACCAACAATGGCAAACACCCTATTGCATTGGTATGGTTAGGGTGATCCTCCCCTTCAAAGATGATGGGCGTATTGGACCACTTGAGCGGCTTCCGGGCCTCTGGCGCTGGTTCAATGGCATTGACTTCTCGCGCCCACCGCTTGAGTTGGCGGTGAGAGGTGTGCAGAGATGCACCCCCGTCAATGCACAGGGCGTTCGTGGCCTTTTGAAACTCTTGCTCACTGGTTTTCTCTTCATCCCCTCCATCACTCTCATCATCACAAGCTTCCTTCTCTCGACCTCTGGCGGGCTTTCCTTGGTTCCTAAAGGGTTTGTCGGGGCGATTTACTTCACCACCTCGGCCCTTACTGCCAGCAACATTCTGACCTTTTTCCTTGTCACACTTCTCATACTCTGCTCTCTGTCTCTTGACAAGCTGCTCAACCTGATAACACTCTTGAAGGTCGTGGCCCTTGGTCCGATGAATCTTGCAGTACGACCCATCACCTTTCTTAGCTTTCTCGGTAGCAGTGGCTTCCCGACAGTCAGTGCACACGGCAGCTTCCTTGACGGGGGCCTCAGCTTTGGCCTTCTTGCTGGTACTAGGCGCACCCGATCCTTCAACAGTCATCACTGCCTTATCCCTTCGCTTCTTACTGCGTTTATTACCCTACTTCTGACCGGTTGATTCATCATCATCCTCTGAATTAGCATTGGTGTAATCTTCCTCTCTGGGCAACTTCCTTCCCTCCTCCATCCGAGCACACTTATCCACCAATGGGTAAAGCTCCTTCACAGTCTTGGGAAACTGCACGTTCATCTAGGAACGTATCCGGCGGTTGCGTACATTGGAGTGGAATGCAGCTATTACGGCTGCCGGATGGCTATTTGGGATGTTTCTATGAACTTTGTTGAATCTCTGTAAATACTTATGGAGGGTTTCTCCTTCCTTCTGTTGGAGAAGTTGCAAGTCGCTGGGCCTGCCGGGTTCTTGATGACCGCCAGTAAAGGTGCCAATGAATTCATGGCACATGTCAGCCCATGACGAAATGGAGTTCTCTGGTAGGTGCATCATCCAAAACCTCACGTTGGACTTGAGGGCCAAAGGGAAGTAGTTGGCAAACACCTCCTCATCTCTTCCCCCGGTAGCCTGAACAGCAATGGTGTAGATGCTCAGGAACTCTGCCAAGTTCAGCCTCCCATCATACTTCTCAGGTATCTCTGGCTTGAATGTGCGAACGGACGGCCAACGGACTTGCCGCAGCTCACGAGTAAAGGCAGGGCAGCCAACCTTGAAAGGTAGGCACCCGCCAACAACGAGCGTGGGCTCATCGACATAGGGGCCGTCGCGCCCATCGGTCTGGCGGAGGTCACCGTGGCGTTGCTCGACAATGACGTGTGTGTCTCCTCTCCGCCTATCCTCCGGGGCTCGCCGTTGGCCTGGACGTGCTCAAGGGTCAGAAGAGGCCATCAAGACGTCGTCGGGGTCTTGATTCTGTTGCGCTCACGCTGGCTGTCGTCACGGGGAATGTACCGTGGGGATGGTATCGGTGTCAAAACCGGCCGATCTCGGGTAGGGGGTCTCAAACTATGCGTCTGAGGATCGAACGTAACAAGGGACAAGGGGAACACGATGTTTACCCAGGTTCGGGCCCTCTTAATGGAGGTAAAAACCTACGTCCTGCTTGATTGTATTTGATGAGTATAGGGTTACAAGAGTTGATCTACCTCGAGATCGTAGTGGCTAAACCCTAGATGCCTAGCCTGTATGATTATGATAGCCTCTACAGACTAAACCCTCTAGTTTATATACACACCGGAGGGGCCTAGGGTTGTACAGAGTCGGTTCGTGGAAGAAGGAAATTACATATCAGGACACCAATCTTGCTATCCATGCATAGGAGAGTCCTACCCGCACACGGGGGAAAACCTTATGCTTTCTATCTTCACGGCCAACTAGTCCGGCCCACATCCAGTAGTCCGGACACCCGAGGAACCCCTAATCCAAGACTCCCTTAGTAGCCCCCAAACTTTGTCTTCAAATGATGATGCAGTATCCGGCTTACGTCTTCGGCTTTTGCAAGGTTGGTTCTTCACCGTATATTGGGCGGACAATAGTTCAGCCCTGGCTTCCTTGTTCCGTCTTTATGACTCCTTCCACGTCGCCTCGATTTCCATGCGCTGGGCGAATGCGAACGGTCCACCATTTTTTATTGAAAAGAAAACACCCGACCACGCAGGGATGGTGCCTATATAAAAAGATCGAATCCTCAAAGTACCACCCGCATCACGCAGAGGAAACACCAAGATCAGCCACAAAAAAGAAACTTCCAAACATGGCCAGCGCCCCAGGCTCTTCTTCGCACCCCATGGCCCTCAACAGGGTGATTGGCAGAGCTGCTCAGTGCCTCATCTTCAGCTGAGTTAGCTCCAGACGTAGGGATATCTTCCCCTAAAAAATCTAGTCTCCGTTTGAGCAGGATTGGCCTCAATAGGCAACGATGTGCTAGCTGAAAATTTCCCCAACCCCAATAGGGAGGAGAGAGTGTGCTTTGTCCCATTCCTTTTGCGGGGCTTAGGCTTTCCAATCCATTCCTTTCTCAGGGGTCTATTGAAATTTTACGGCATCCAGCTGCACAACCTCACCCCAGGTTCAATTCTGCACATCTCAGGTTTCGTTGCCCTTTGCGAGCTGTTCTTGGGCATTGAGGTCCATTTCGAACTATGGAAAAAGTTCTTTTGTCTTGTCCCCCGCCATCGAGGAGGCTCCATATTTGAAGTGGGCGGTGCCGAAGTATGGCGTATAGCCGGATCCGGATACCCCGTTGGAACTCCCAAAGAGACATATCCACAGTGGTCTTCGGAGTGGTTTTACATGGATGACGTCCCACTGCCAGACCCAGTTCGGTGCGGCCTTCCGGAATTTTCCAGCGCCCCCTTAAAGAAGCACCTCAATTAGCGTCCCCGAAGTCTCAAGGAGGAGGACAACGAGGAAATAAAAAGGCTGGTCAGCAGAGTCTGATTATTAGCCCATACCGGGCTCTCGATAATTGAGGTTATGGCAATTGCAATAAAAAGATGCGTCCAGTCCCTCCAGTCCAGAGTAACTCCCTTATGGTGGTACAACGGAGAAGACGATGCGTCTCGTTATAGACGCAAGGGTCCAGATACCCCAACTGAGCTGGCCATGATCCTGATCGATCTGTACAAGGGCGAAAAGGAAGATTTCCTTTGCTTAAACTGCCGGGAAGGTTACTCCATGTACAACCCCATTGAATGGGTAAGATTTTGATTACCTGTGTTGCTTTATATCATGCCATGATAATCCAATTGTTTTTTGTTACAAAATAGTCATGGAGGAAGATGATCAAGGATGTTCACTGTCCTGCCCCACAGCCAGAGGATCACAATCGTGATGAAGACCTTGGTTTCTGTGAGGATCCAGATATATACATAGAGTCCGATGATGGGTTATTTTATCAAGCGAGCCTTGATGGCTCGGAGGTGGCTATTATAGCAGACTACCCCCGCCCTTATCCTTTCTCCATCGTAAGTATTCAAAGAGCCTTCAAAAAGAAATCCCCATTTGCGCCTTTGTCCCTTATACCAAACCATACTTTATAGGATCGGCGTGCGGCAGGCCGCACCCCTTCGAGAGCGGCCCCTGCGCAGGGTCGTCATTCAAAACGAAAGGAGACCGAGAGTGTCGTAGAGGCCTCACAGTCTTCCAAGAGGTATGTCCGCTTGATACATGCCTCGGCACGAGTTCGGATTGCTAAAGTCCCTTTTTATTCTTGATTCAGAAGAAACACGTGGCAGACTGTGGGAAAACGCCCTGCTAGCCGAATGTCAGCCAATCCGGAGCCGGACTCATCAACTAGGATGAGGGCCAATGCAATGCCGGTTCCGCCGCCTCATGAGTATTCGGATGACGTATCCGTGGCGAATTCTGGGGTGGAGAGCGTAATGAATCACTGCCGACTGAAAGAGGCCATGCGCGCTCCAGCCTTTTCCGAGCAGGAATTTACCGCACTCAGTTCGGTGGACGCATATATCCGGGCCGCTTGAGACGGACTTGGCGAAGTCACTCAGTTGTTCTCAAAGGATATATAGGTAAAATATTGTGCAATTTTGATAGTCATATGCCAGCAGCCCCCGCGACTTGAAGCAGTGAAGCAAACCGATTTAAGGATCGATATGACGTGCAGGTTCTCAAAGAGAAGAAGAATGCGCTATCCCAGGAGCTGAAGACAAACCAGACGCAGCTGAATGCCGTCACCGCTGGCGGAAATGAAAAAGGTCGCAAAGAGAATGTCCAAGAAGAAAAAACACGAGGAGGAAAAAGACGAACAATCCGAAGAGATAGAGAGCTTAAAGGCTCAGTTATCGGCCGCTCAAAAAGAAAATGAGAAGTTGAAGTGTGACATGTTCGGTATGAATTTTTTGAAACCACCATAGGGGCTCATGTTTAGTCCACAATTCGGAATGTCATAACTCTGTTGCTGCATGTCTGTTAACTAGTCGACCAGAAGAAGAAGTGTACGGATTTCAAGGCGACGGGCTGAAGGAGCCGTCCATGGTGCATGCGCGGGCCCAGAAAGTGAAAGGATCGAGAAGAGGTGTCTAGAGGGGGGTGAATATACTCTTAACAAAGAAAAGTAGCAGTTTTTAATTTCTTCAAGTTAAGGTGGAGTTTTAGCACAAATTTAAACATTCAGAATACATTCAAGCAAGCATGGCAAGAGTATACGAGCGGCGGAAAGTAAAGCATGCAATTTGCAAGAAAGTAAAGGGATGGGATTGGAGTGTGCAAACGCAATTGAAGACACGGAGATTTTGGAGTGGTTCCGATAGGTGGTGCTATCGTACATCCACGTTGATGGAGACTTCAACCCACAAAGGGTAACGGTTGCGCGAGTCCATGGAGGGCTCCACCCATGAAGGGTCCACGAAGAAGCAACCTTGTCTATCCCACCATGGCCATTGCCCACGAAGGACTTACCTCACTAGGGTAGATCTTCATGAAGTAGGCGATCTCCTTGCCCGTACAAACTCCTTGGTTCAACTCCACAATCTTGACGGAGGCTCCCAAGTGACACCTAACCAATCTAGGAGAAACCACTCTCCAAAAGGTAATAAATGGTGTGTTGATGATGAACTCCTTGCTCTTGTGCTTCAAATGATAGTCTCCCCAACACTCAACTCTCTCTCACTGATTTGGATTCGGTGGACAAATGATTTGAGTGGAAAGCAACTTGGGGATGGCTAGAGATCAAGATCATATGGTTGGAATGGAATATCTTGGTCTCAACACATGAGTAGGTGGTTCTCTCTCAGAAAATGAATGTTGGAAGTGTTGGCGTGTTCTGATAGCTCTCTCCACGAGTGAAGAGTGGGTGGAGGGGTATTTATAGCCTCCACACAAAATCTAACCGTTACACACAATTTACCAAACTCAGTGGGACCGAATCAGAAAACTCGGTCAGACCGATTCAGTTTATAATGTGACCGTTAGGCATTTTGGTGGGACCGATATGATCAACTTGGTGGGACCGATGTGCTAGGGTTAGGGTAAAACCTCATCTCGGCTTGACTGATTACACAAACTCGGTGAGACCGATTTTGGTAAGCAAAACAGAGAGTTGGTTAGGCAAACTCGGTGGGACCGATTGCTTATCTCGGTGGGACCGAAATAATTGCAACAGGCAACAGAGAGTTTGCAAGCCCATCTCAGTGAGACCGAATTGATTCAGGTTTCTGGCAGTGGCTATGTCAAGTTAACTCGGTGGCGCCGGATGGATCAAATCAGTAGGGCCGAGTTTGACTTTTGGTTTGGGACATATGTGGATATGAGAAAGTGGTTGAGGGCTTTGGAGCATATCACTAAGCACTTTGAGCAAGCAAGCCATTAAGCAACACCTCATCCCCTTTTAATAGTATTGGCTTTCCTAAGGACTAAATGTGATCTTGGATCACTAAAATGAAAATGTAGAGCCTTGAGCTAATCCTTTGTCCTTAGCATCTTGAAGGGGTTCCACATCTTCTTGTCCACGCCACTCCATCTGTTGAGCTTATCTAAAATATACTTGATAAAACATTAGTCCAACAAGAGATATGCTGGCATTAATTACCAAAACCAACCAGGGAGCACTTGTGCTTTCAATCTCCCCCTTTTTGGTAATTGATGACAACATACATCAAAGCTTTAGATAAAGATATAAGGAGTAGCAAGTAAAGCTTTGGAAAGACATGTAACATGCATAGGGTCCCCCTACACGTATGCAATCATGTAAATGCAGAGTATAAGAGCATGTGAATGCATAATCATGATAGAGCAAGGAATGATTTATATGTATCTTGGCTATATGCATCCGAGTAAATGATGTGGATATAGGAATTGTACCTTCACGTTCATGAGTCCTTCTTGCAAACAATATGTACATTAGCAAGAGATCATCATGCACATGGGTGAGATGCATATACTTACCTTGTGGTCTTAAGATGGCTTAGGAAGAGATGAACCCGAGTAAACAGGGTTAGATAACACAGATATATCTACTAAACATAGCAAACGACAAACCACAAGAGTACCAAGACTTGGATGACATGTAGAAAATGAGTACTAGGTACTCCTATTAGATATAGACATATCCCCAAGGATAAAGATATGCAATGAATTCAAGATTTCGTTCCCTTAGATGTCTTTCTCCCCCTGAATCTTATATTTGATAATGGGAGAATATAGAGAACAGAAAATCAGAGCAAAACAGATCAGAGCACAGAAACATAAGACAAACTAACATGTCTTTCCCCTCTTAAAGACATGTGACTTCTCTCCTCTTGAATACCAAGTGAGGGAGTCCTGGATTAGGGGGTCTCCGGATAGTCGGACTATATCCATTGGCCGGACTGTTAGACTATGAAGATACAAGATTGAAGACTTCGTCTCGTGTCCGGATGGGACTCTACTTGGCGTGGAAGGCAAGCTAGGCAATACGGATATGGATATCTCCTCCTTTGTAACCGACCTTGTGTAACCCTAACCCTCTCCGGTGTCTATATAAACCGAAGGGTTTTAGTCCGTGGAACAACAATCACAACATACAATCATACCATAGGCTAGCTTCTAGGGTTTAGCCTCTCTGATCTCGTGGTAGATCTACTCTTGTACTACCCATATCATCAATATCAATCAAGCAGGACGTAGGGTTTTACCTCCATCAAGAGGGCCCGAACCTGGGTAAAACATCGTGTCCCCTGCCTCCTATTACCATCTGGCCTAGACGCACAGTTCGGGACCCCCTACCCGAGATTCGCCGGTTTTGACACCGACATTGGTGCTTTCATTGAGAGTTCCGCTGTGCCGTCGCCATCAGGAAGGATGTCTCATCCTGTCTTTAAAGACGACACTGTTGCTAAGGGAGCTTTGGCTATTGGCCAAACTCTCTGGCTAGGTGGTTTTCTTATGACCGCCTGTTCGGCCGCTGCGCCGATGATGACTTCTCGGGTCATCGAAAGCAATCTTCACGTCAACTCAGAACTCGCCGAGCAGTTAGATCCGATGAAGCTCTCTTCCCTGAACGAGCTCTTGGATCGCATCGCCGCCCTGGGAGTCGCTACAGACTACGATCAGATTGGTCCTAAACCCGATCTGGGAGAGATCAACTCTCCCCAGGTCACCCATCACGTTGTAGTGGTGGAGGAACAATGCGGCAACCCTTCATCTATCTTAAGGACTAGCTATGTCCGGATTCCCGATCCCTCCAAGCCGGATACCCGCGGAGGGGAGGACGTCACTCAAGGCCTGATCCTAGAATCAGGTAGCGGGCTAGATTTATGGGAAAACATCCAAGAATCCAAACTTTCGAGTTTGGAAACTCCTTGGCCCCTGAGTCTCAGATTGGGTGAGGATACGGATTCAATTCCACCCACCCACCCAAACATACGTGATCTATCCAAAATTAGGCAAGAGCCCGAAGAAATAGTACACCATTACTGGGCCCGATTCCTCCTGGTCATGAACAGGATAAAGGACTGCCGCGAGGAAGACGCAATTTCATTCTTCTGAAATAATTGCACGGACAAGGGAATCCTCAACGCCATAAGTCGCCGCGAAATTACACGCTTTGCCGACTTGGTGTCCATAGTACGAAAGTGCTGTGCGATGGAAAGCGCCTGGAAACCCGAAATAAAATTTTGGGATAATCCGGCCCTGAATACAAACCCAGTCCGAAGTAAAAGGGTGCATTATCACAATACACCTGGGTCAACTACCAAAAAGCAAAAGCCCTCTACGGGGCAAGGAACCGTACTGGAGGGATGGCTCAACGGATCCTGCAAAATTCATAGTACAGCGGATGCAATACCAACGCACAACCTTAGAGCATGTTGGATACTCCGGCAGGTGGCCAAAAGCGGTGAGGATCTACTCCTCCCAAATACCACAGAGCACCATCCTGTGGACAACAATACGGTGTTAACGGTCTTTGAGACCTTCGCGTCAAATAATAGACGCAAGCGAACACTCCGCAGCATGGCCGAAATCTGCCACATAGCAGAAATAAATCCTTGGAGTGACACGGTTATTACCTTCAATGCCAGTGATGAACCTAAATTCCGAACAGCCCGAGCACTAGCCGCACTGGTCCTCAGTCCAATCATGGACGACTTTCGACTCACCAAGGTACTCATGGACGGCGGCAGCGGATTAAACCTCATCTATGAGGAAACTCTTCAAAAGATGGAAATAGACTGGAGCCGCATTGAGCAAAGTAGCACAACCTTTAGAGGAATCATCCCCAGTCGGGAAGCACGCTGTGCTGGGAAAATCACACTAGACGTGGTATTCGGCACGCCGGATAATTACAGGTCCGAAGAAATTACATTCCAAGTGGCCCCGTTCAGCAGCGGATACCACGCTCTATTAGGGCGGGAGGCGTTTACAATATTCCAAGCCATACCCCATTACGGGTACATGAAGCTCAAAATGCCCGGGCCCAACGGAATCATCACTCTTGCTAGTGATCCGGACATAGCACTCTGCGCCGAAAATAAGACAGCTGCACTGGCCCTTGAGGCACTATCCGAAGCCCTAGCGGCCGAGGAACTAACTGCGCTGCGCTCCACGGTGAACAGGGACGACGTGATACTCGATAAAAGATCCAAGTCCACCTCCTTTAAACCGGCGGACGAAATAGTCAAATTCCAAGTCCATCCAACGGACCCTACAAAAACAGCTTCCATCGGGGCACAATTAAACCCTGATGTCGACGCCGCACTGCGAGAGTTCCTATGCGAGAACTGGGACATTTTTGCCTGGCACCCTTCAGACATGCGAGGAATCCCACGCAGGCTGGCTGAGCACAGCCTAAATATCCTAAAAGGATTCAAGCCATGGGAGAGGAACTAGCCAAGCTATTGGAGGCCGGATTCATCAGAGACATAAAACATCCGGACTGGCTAGCAAACCTGGTGATGGTACCAAAGAAGGACAAATCCTGGCGCTTGTACGTCGATTTTAGGGACCTTAATAAGGCCTGACCAAAGGATCCCTTCCCCCTCCCCCACATCGATAAAATCATCGACACTACCGCAGGACATGATTCATTGTGTTTCCTCGACGCATACTCCGGCTACCATAAAATTAAAATGGCAGAGCCAGACCAAGCCGCAACGGCATTCATCACACCATACGGCCCATTCTGCTTCAACACAATGCCCTTCGGGCTCAAAAACGCCGGCGCAGCATATCAGCGCATGATTCAGACATGTTTGGCAAACCAGATCGTCAAAACAGTGGAGGCATACATAGACGATGTGGTCGTGAAAACCAAGCATGTCGAAACTCTAGTAGACGACTTGAGGCTCACATTCGACAACCTCCGAACATATGACATCAAGCTTAATCCGGAAAAATGCGTTTTCGGCATACCAGCTGGAAAGCTCCTGGGATTCATTGTCTCCTGTAGAGGTATTGAAGCTAATCCGGCCAAAATCCGAGCGTTGTCACAGTTGTCTACCCCAAAAGACCTCAAACAAATACAAAAATTGACTGGATGCGTGGCGGCTCCAAGCCGCTTTATCTCCCGCTTGGGAGAAAAGGCATTACCCCTTTATCGCCTCCTCCGGCGCACTGAACACTTCGAGTGGACGGATGCCGCCACGGCCGGACTCAACGAAATAAAAGCCATATTGGCAACAAACCCAGTCCTGGCCACGCCAAACATTGGCGAACCAATGCTATTATACATTGCGGCAACTCATCAAGTAGTAAGCGCAGTGCTCGTCGTCGAGCGAGAAGTGGACGGACACAAATTCCCCCTTCAAAAGCCGGTTTACTATGTTTCCACTGTCCTTACTCCATGCAAATCATAGTACCCGCATTATCAAAAGATAGCGTACGCGGTATTTATGGCATCCTGGAAGCTGCGACACTACTTTCAAGAGTGTTCGATAACGGTAGCCTCGGAAGTACCACTTAACGATATTATAAACAACCGCGATGCGACGGGCCGGATTGCCAAATGGGCCATTGAGCTCCTCCCATTCGACATAACTTACAAGCCACGGTGAGCTATTAAGTCGCAAGTTTTGGCTGACTTCGTCGCTGAGTGGACGGAAGCCGAACTCCCTAAAGAGTACGACACATATTCAAACTGGATCATGCACTTCGACGGCTCCAAAATGTTGGCTGGTCTGGGGGCTGGCGTTGTTTTGACGTCCCCAACAGGAGATACCGTTAAATACGTACTACAGATAATGTATACGGACTCCAACAACGCAGACGAATATGAGGCCCTTCTACATGGTCTCCGGATGGCAGTATCCATGGGCATTCAACGCCTAGAGGTGCGCGGGGATTCGAACGTTGCTATATCCCAAATAAATGGAGACTTTGATGTCAAGGATCCGAAAATGGCAGCTTATCGCAATGCCGTCCTAAAAATGTCAGCTCGGTTCGAGGGGCTCGAATTTCACCATGTGGCTCGGGAAAACAATCAGGCGGCGGATATCCTCGCCCGCATAGGCGCAAAACGCGACGCGGTCCCTCCCAACATATTTCCGGAAAGGCTCTTCAAGCCATCCGTAGCATGGGAAGGGGACACCGGTAACAACAGTCCGGACCCGTCCAAAATACCCGATACCGAACTCTCTGACACAATCGGAGGCTACGCCACCGAAATAACACATTCAGCCCACAAAATAATGGCCATTATTGCCCCGTGGACAGAACCATTCCTGGCCTACCTAACTAGACAGGAACTTCCGGAGGACCAAAATGAGGCACGCTGCATAGTGCGGCGATCCAAGGCCTACAGGGTCCATGAGGGAGAATTGTACAAAAAAGCGCTACCGGAGTCCTTCAAAGGTGCATCTCCGAAGAGGAAGGGTGGAACCTTTTGGCAGAAATTCACGCCGGACTCGGCGGTCATCATGCCGTAGCCCGGGCTCTTGTAAGCAAGGCCTTCCGTACAGGATTCTATTGGCCAATGGCCCGGGCAGATGCACAGGACTTGGTCCAACGTTGCGCCGGTTGCCAGCTCTTTGCAAATCAAAGACACATGCCACCCATCGCCCTCCAAACAATCCCCATTACATGGCCCTTCGCGGTCTGGGGGCTTGACATGGTTGGACCCCTTAAAGGGGGAACCCACAATAAAAAATACTTATTGGTCATGGTGGATAAATTCACCAAATGGATAGAGGCTAAACCGGTTAAAACAGCCAAATCCAGACCGGTGATAGATTTCATATCCGGGGTTGTACACCACTACGGCGTCCCCCCATAGAATCATCACTGATAACGGCACGAACTTCACGGTCGGCGAGGTAAAACTCTGGTGCAGCAAAATGGGCATCAAGCTCGATTATGCTTCAGTCTATCACCCACAAACCAATGGTCAAGTCAAACAAGCAAATGGTCTTATAATGAGCGGCATTAAACCCAGATTAGTGCGCTCCTTAACGGAGTCTGACACGCACTAGGTAGAGGAGCTCGACTTCGTACTCTGGGGGCTGTGGACCACGTCGAATCGTAGTACTGGATATACACCGTTTTTATGGTGTACTGCACAGAGGCAGTCCTGCCCTATCACATAATTCATGACTCACCTTGAGTGCGCATGTACGAAGAAAGAGGAGCCGAGCTCGATCGGCAGGACAGTCTGGACACCTTGGAGGAAGAGCGCGACGTAGCCAAAGCCCGTTCCGCATTTTACCAGCAACAGGCTCACAGATAACAAAGCAGAGAAGTATGGGCCAAAACTTATAAACGTTGGCGAACTAGTTCTATGGCTGCCGGATAAGAAAAAGAACAAGCTCGAGCCCAAATGGGAAGGTCCCTTCATTATCGACCAAGTTCTGACTGGTGGAGCGTACCGACTGCAGGATGCATCGACTAGTTGACTCGAGCTGAACCCATGGAACGCAGCCAGGCTTCGAAGATTCTACGCCTAGCACCAGACTTTATGTTTGTCCCCTCCCTTTGTCCATTTTATGCATATGCATCATCTGTCTTGTTTCCCTTTCTTTCTTTTATTTCTCTAGGCCTTCAAGGGTCACCTTGTGCCTCACTCATACATTACAGATGCGCTAACCGAACTCTTCATACCTGGGGGCTTCTTTCATAGAAGCTTAAATTATTTACCTGGGCCTCACGCCCAACACATGTGTTATACTTCCGCATGTATCGTTTTTCACCATTATATGCATTGATATGACTTAAGTTTTGGCCAAGCTAGGTTGCTTGGCCCTTGTATTTATGCCCTACGTTCCCGTTAATTCGGCTAGGGCATAAGGGGAGCACCTCTGCGATTGTTACCGCCGGGTCAGCCGGACGTGTACCTCAGACTGGGTGAAGCCGAAAGCTAGCGTTCTTAAGGGAATATTCGGTCGGTGAACAAAAGATGACTTTTATTTATTATCCATATCTGCCCCCAGATTCTTTTTCTGTGCTTCTTGTCGCAGTCCGGACATGCACTTTAGGGCATGCTTACCCAGGGAAAGGAACCCTTAACGGAACTATTCTCCCTGGAAGATGTTTCTTACTACCCATGTAATATAACATAACTAGTTGGGCACTTGTCTGATAAAGCACTAATGACCCCTACGCCTGGTCTCCACGCATGCCCCAGTTCTTACATAACCGAGAGGGTATTTGGATACACTCCGGACCGTCGGGTCCCGAGGTCAAAGCAAAACGGTCCGCCACGACAAACGATCTACAATCTGGCTAGAAGGCATTATACATGTCACTTTAAAATTACATAGTCAATTTGACTGGTTGAATTCCTCTTCAATACCATCCAATAGGCTGTCTAGTCTATAGTCCTATTGGGAATACTTTGCGGCCAATTCTACTTGGCCGTACACTAAGCTCATAGGGATCTCCTTCCCATCGGGCCCCACAGGTCCGACTTCGGCCATGTGGTTCGGGTCAGCCTTCGTGTACTGTGTATTCACCATTGCCTAGGCTTCCCTGGCGCCCTAACGGCAGGCCAATATCTTCGATAATCGGAAGCGCCGCCGCGCTCCCTTTAGCTTTTCTGCAAGCTCTCCAAGGCCTTCGGGTATGGAGACGAATGGCCACAAGGCCTGGGCGACGCCTTGCATCACCTGCCGAACTCGTTCGTGCATCTGTGAGAGCTCGGGAAGAAGGTCACCTGTTGAACCGGGCATTTCCTTGGCAGGACGACCTGTTAGCATACCTACAGACATAACTCTGTCAGCCAGCTTCCTCGCCGAACTCTTTTTCAAAGTTCGTTCAAGCACTTACTAAATATGCCGCGTCGAAGCCGCCGATTTTCCTTAACAGAGTCCGACAGTTGGGCACGAACATCTTGTAGTTCCACGCCTAGCTTGGTGTTGGCATCTAGGAGATCATTTTTCTCCTGCCTCACCCTCGTAAGCACATTCTCATCGGCCTTCAGCTGGCGTAGGAGCTGTTGCTTATCCGGATTTACCCCAGTATCATCTGCAATTTTATCATCAGATCTGCATACACACCGCATTCTATATGATACTTATCATTTGAAGGATATGTTACCAGAGGGGGTCTCTTTGGGCTCCCCTGCTGCGGCCAGTGCGGCTTGAAGTTGGGCTTTGCACTCTTCCAACTCCTGGGACAGTTGAGTATTGTTTTCTATAAGAACCTGCATAACAAATGATCCTTAAATCAGTTATCCTAACTGTTTCAAGTCCAGGGGCTACTAATATATATAATCACCAAATTTTCTCACCCGTATGTCTTTTACATACTGCTCCATGGCTCTGGCTAGACCATTTTGAGCGGCACGGAGGTGCGCGTCTCCCGAGTTAAAGGCATCCAATGCCTCTTGGGAGAAACAAGCGTCACGAAGAATAGTCCGGCGACGCCTGTGGTTCATGGCACTTTCCACCTCAGAATTGGTGGCGGACAGTTTATCCTCATCCTCTGTCGGAGGAGCACCTGGCGCACGCCTCGTATTCGTTCCCGCCCCCGAATCCGGCCTTGGAGCCTGGCTTGTGGAGGCGCGATTGGTAGCCTCTCCGGGTATAGTCCGGCGAGCGCTCTTTTTCCTGAAAAGAAGGCATGGGCGTTAATACGCCTCTGAGAATAATGTCTTGCAATAAAGACGGCGTGCCGTACCGCCACGCTGGTGTCTCAATCCGGACTGCGGGTCTTTTCAGCCTGCCTGGCCTCATGGCCTCTTGTTGGCCAGTCGCCGCAGGCTCGGCCTTCTGCCTCGAGGACCTCCCGTGCAAAACACGGCTGTTATACGACGATCAAAAACACGCAAGGACGGATCCCTTTTTGAAGTGCTGGGACTTCGGTCTCAGTCACCTGTGAGGCTGGAACTAGCCCAGGGTAATCGGCCGTAATGGCCACCAAAGCATTATCATTGCTCGATTGGTAAAACACCCCATCGATCAGCTCCACAGATATGTCCGGATCCTCTTGGGAGGCCGGGTCAAGGGACCGTCCAGGGTCCTCGGGTCGTGGAGGGGGGTTGTTTATCTCCCTTACAGCCTGGCGCAGTTCCTGCGTAGAAATCGCTAGACTGAATACTTAACTGCGGAAATATGAAACAGATGGGCGAGAAAAAGTCTCCGCTTACGCAGCTCGGAGGATTGTACATAGAAAATCCGCCCTGTGGGTTGACACGAAGGAATTCCTTCTCTTCTCCCTTGTACAAAGTGGATAAGATCTTTATTAGATCAGCAACCGATCTCGGCCCTTTACGGCCGTAGCGGGTGGCGTCATCCTCCCCATTGAAATCCCACATGGGGTGGCCTCTATACTGAAGCGGCTGCACCCCCCGCATGATACATATGGCCATGGCCTCGATCATGGTCAATCCGGATCGAGCTAAAAAACTTATCCGGCTCATCAGGTAAAGAACGTCCCTGTCATCTTCCTCCAGGGAGCTCCGTGGACGCCAGCTCCGGTGCTTCTTCAAAGGGGCGTTGTCGAACTCAGGAAGGCCGATCCGATTAGGATCCGGGAGGGGGACATCTTCTATATAAAACCATTCTGAAGGCCAGTCTTCGGACGTCTTCTTTGGGGTTCTGGACAGGTATCCGGTCCCGGCAACACGCCACACTTCGACTCCGCCCACTTGATATATTGACCCCTTCTGAGAACAGGGCACAAGGCAGAACAGCTTCTTCCACAGAGCAAAATGAGCCTCACAGCCCAAAAACAACTCGCAAAGGGCTACGAATCCCGCGATATGCAGCATGGAGGCAGGCGTAAGGTTGTGCAACTGGAGGCCGTAGAACTCCAGGAGCCCCCGGAGAAACGGATGAATTGGGAATCCGAGCCCTCTTACCAAATAAGGGACAAGGCATACCCGCTCTCCCTTGGAGGGATTGGGAAGGCTCTCCGCTTGCTCTCCGCCATTATAGGTGCCGAGCCCGGCTCGAACCGGGACCATGTACGCTGGGGGAAGAAATCCCTTGGTCTGAAGCATCACTAATTTGCTGTGCGGGACGGAACATTTCTCCCAATCTCCAGGCTTGGAGCTAGGGGAGCGAGAGGAGGAGCTGCGTCGACCGGCCATGATGGAATGGATCTCTGTCGGGCGCACTCCGATGAAGGCTCGCCAAGGGAGGATGGTGGGATTTGGATCTGAATCCTCGCCTTTTTAATAGGCGGCTCATTGACACAGCTAGGGGGTAAATGTGAAAACACTCTGGCTCTTCACATTCGCTCGACACGTGGAAAGTGTCCATTATTGGGTGTGGAAGCCAAGGAATGCAACATTCATAAGAAACCGAACACTATTTCGACAGGTACACAGAATTTGGAGAGGAACCTGCTGAGGGAGTCCTGGATTAGGGGGTGTCCGGACAGCCGGACTATATCCTTTGGCCGGACTCCTGGACTATGAAGATACAAGATTGAAGACTCCGTCCCATGCCCGGAAGGGACTTTTCTTGGCGTGGAAGGCAAGCTTGGCAATACGGATATGAAGATCTCCTACCATTGTAACCGACTTTGTGTAACCCTAACCCTCTTCGGTGTCTATATAAACCGGAGGGTTTTAGTCCGTAGGACAATGTACACATCAACAACCATACCATAGGCTAGCTTCTAGGGTTTAGCCTCCTCGATCTCGTGGTAGATCTACTCTTGTACTACCCATATCATCAATATTAATCAAGCAGGACGTAGGGTTTTACCTCCATCGAGAGGGCCCAAACCTGGGTAAAACTTCGTGTCCCTTGCCTCCTGTTACCATCCGGCCTAGACGCACAGTTTGGGACCCCCTACCTGAGATCCGCCGGTTTTGACACCGACATTGGTGCTTTAATTGAGAGTTCCTCTGTGTCGTCGCCATCAGGAAGGATGCCTCGCCCCGTCTTTAAAGACGGCACCGTTGCTAAGGGAGCTTTGGCTGTCGGTCAAACCCTCCGGCTATGTGGTTTTCTTATGACCGCCTGTTCGGCTTCTGCGCCGACGATGACCTCTCGAGCCATCGAAAACAATCTTCATGTCAGCTCGGAACTTGCCGAGCAGTTAGATCCAATGGAGCTATCCTGCATAAACGAGCTCTTGGATCGCTTTGCCGCCCTGGGAGTCGCTACGGATTACGACCAGATTGGGCCTAAAACCGATCTGAGAGAGATTAACTCTCCCCAAGTCACCCATCACGTTGTCATGGTGGAGGGACAGTGCGGCGACCCTTCATCTATCTTAAGGACTCGCTACGTCCGGATTCCCGATCCCTCCAAGCCGGATACCCGCGAGGGGAGGATATCACTCAAGACCTGAACTTAGAGTCAGGCGACGGGCTGGATTCATTAGACAACATCCAGGAATCCAAATTTTCGAGTTCGGAAATCCCTCGGCCTCTGAGCCTTAGATGGGGTGAGGCTTCGGATTTAATTCCACCCACTCACCCCAACATAAGCGATCTATCCAAAATCAGGCAAGAACCCGATGAAACAGTACATCGTTACTGGGCCAGATTCCTCCTGGTTAAGAACAGGCTAGGGACTGCCGCGAGGAAGACGCAATCTCAATCTTCTACAATAATTGCACGGACAAGGGAATACTCAAGGCCATAAGTCGCCATGATATTACACGCTTCGCTGACTTGGCGTCCATTGTATGAAAGTACTATGCGATGGAAAACAGCTGGAAAACCGAAATAAAATTTTGGGACAATCCGGCCCTGAATACAAACCCAGTCCGAAATAAAAGGGTGCATCATCACCAGTCACCCAGGTCAAGCACTAAAAAGCAAAAACCCTCTGCAGGGCATGGAACCGTACTGGAAGGATGGCTCAATGGACCCTGTAAAATTCACAGTACAGAGGACGCCACACCAACTCACAGCCTCAGAGCATGTTGGGTACTCCGGCAGGTGGCCAAAATTGGCGAAAATCTCCTAATTCCGGAGGCCACAGAAAGCCACCCCAGAGACACCAATACGGTATTAATAGTCTTCGAGACTTTCGCATCAAATAA
This sequence comes from Triticum urartu, assembly GCF_003073215.2. NCBI lineage: Eukaryota > Viridiplantae > Streptophyta > Magnoliopsida > Poales > Poaceae > Triticum > Triticum urartu. Next base: position 424,845,400 of record NC_053024.1, on the reverse strand, counting down.
TATGCGAAAAAGGACACTCCGCAGCCTTGCCGAAGTCTACCAAGTAGCAACAATAAACCCATGGAGTGACACGGCTATTACCTTTAACGCCAGTGATGAACCTAAATTCCGAACAGCCCGAGCACCAGCCGCATTGGTCCTCAGTCCAATAGTGGACGGCTTTCGTCTTACCAAGGTACTCATGGACGGCGGCAGCGGATTGAACCTCATTTATGAGGAGACCCTTCAAAAAATGGAAATAGACTGGAACCGCATTGAGCGAAGCAGCACAACCTTTAGAGGAATAATCCCCAGTCGGGAAGCGCACTATACAGGAAAAATCACACTAGATGTGGTGTTCGGCACGCCGGATAATTACAGGTCCGAAGAGGTCACGTTCCAGGTGGCTCCGTTCAGCAGCGGTTATCACGCTCTGCTAGGGCGGGAAGCGTTTACAATCTTCCAAGCAATACCCCATTACGGGTACATGAAGCTCAAGATGCCCGGGGCTACGGGATCATCACTCTCGCTAGTGATCCGGACATAGCACTCTGCGCCAAAAACAAGACAGCCGCACTGGCCCTCGAGGCACTATCCGAAGCCCTAGCGGCTGAGGAGCTGAGTGCGCTGCGCTCTACGGTGAATAGGGACGACGTGGTACTTGACAAAAGATCCAAGTCCACCTCCTTTAAACCGGCGAACGAAATAGTCAATTCCAAGTCCATCCAACGGACCCCAATAAAACAGCTTCCATCGGGGCAAAGTTAAACCCTGATGTCGACGCCGCATTACGAGAGTTCCTACGAGAGAACTGTGACATTTTTGCCTGGCACCCTTCAGACATGCCAGGAATCCCACGCAGGCTGGCCGAGCACGGCTTAAATATCCAAACAGGATTCAAACCTATCAAACAGGCTCTTCGGCATTTTTCCGAACCCAAGAGACAGGCCATGGGAGAGGAGCTAGCAAAGCTGTTGGAGGCCGGATTCATCAGAGATATAAAACATCCGGACTGGCTAGCAAACCTGGTGATGGTACCAAAGAAGGACAAATCCTGGCGCCTGTGTGTTGATTTTAAAGACCTTAACAAGGCTTGCCCAAAGGATCCCTTCCCCCTCCCCCGCATCGATCAGATTATCAACGCTACCGCATGACATGATTCGTTGTGTTTCCTCGACGCATATTCTGGCTACCATCAAATCAAGATGGCAGAACCAGACCAAGCCGCAACGGCATTTATCACACCATACGGGCCATTCTGCTTCAACACGATGCCCTTCGGGCTCAAAATGCTGGCGCAACATATCGGCGCATGATTCAGACATGTCTGGCAAGCCAGATCGGCAAAACAGTGGATGCATACATAGATGATGTGGTCGTCAAAACAAGACATGTTGAATCTCTAGTAGACGACTTGAGGCTCACATTTGATAACCTCCGAACATATGACATCAAGCTCAACCCGGAAAAATGCGTTTTCGGCATTCCAGCCGGAAAGCTCTTGGGCTTCATTGTATCTGGTAAAGGAATTGAAGAAAATCCAGCCAAGATCTAAGCTCTGTCGTAACTGGATATCCCAAAGGACCTCAAACAAATACAAAAGTTAACCGGATGCGTGGCGGCTCTGAGCCGCTTTATCTCCCGCTTGGGAGAAAAGGCCCTACCCCTTTACCGCCTCCTTCGGCGCATCGAATACTTCAAATGGACGGATGCAGCCACGGCCGGACTCGACGAAATAAAAGCCATACTGGCAACAAACCCAGTCCTGGCCGCGCCAAACATTGGCGAACCAAAGCTATTATACATTGCAGCAACACATCAGGTTGTAAGCGCAGTGCTCGTCGTCAAACGAGAAGCGGACGGACACAAATTCCCCCTTCAAAAGCCGAGCTATTATGTGTCCACCGTCCTCACTCCCTGCAAATCACGGTACCCGCATTATCAAAAGATTGCGTAAGCGGTATTCATGGCATCCCGGAAGCTACGACACTACTTTCAAGAGTGTTCAATAACAGTAGCCTCGGAAGTACCACTTAACGATATTATAAACAACCGTGACACAACGGGCCAGATTGCAAAATGGGCCATTGAGCTCCTCCCGTTCAACATAACTTATAAGCCACGACGAGCCATCAAGTCGCAAGTCTTGGCTGACTTCATCGCAGAATGGACGGAGGCCGAACTCCCTAAAGAATATGGCACATATTCAAATTGGATCATGCATTTCGACGGCTCCAAGATGTTGGCCGGACTGGGGGCTGGCGTCGTTTTGACGTCCCCCACAGGAGACACAGTTCAATATGTACTACAGATTATGTACACGGACTCCAACAATGCAGCCGAATACGAGGCCCTTTTACATGGTCTCCGGATGGCAGTATCCATGGGCATCCAATGCCTAGAGGTGCGCGGGGACTCGAACCTCGCAATATCCCAAATCAATGGAGACTTTGATGCCAAGGATCCAAAAATGGCAGCTTACCGCAACACCGTCCTAAAAATGTCAGCTCGGTTCGAGGGGCTTGAATTTCACCATATAGCCCGGGAAAATAATCAGGCGGCAGATGTCTTGGCACGCATCGGCGCAAAACGCGATGTAGTCCCCCCCAACATCTTCTTGGAAAGGCTGTTCAAGCCATCCGTAGTATGGGAGGGTGAGCCGAACAATAACAGCCCGGACCCAACCGCACTGCCCGACCCCGAACACTCTGACACAATCGGAGGCTCTGCCAATGAAATAACACCTTCAACCCACGTAATAATGGCCGTCATCGCCTCGTGGACAGAACCATTCCTCGCCTACCTTACTAGGCAGGAACTCCCCGAGGACCAAAATGAGGCACGCTGCATAGTGCGGCGATCCAAAGCCTACAGAGTCCACGAGGGAGAGCTTTATAAGAAAAGCACTACCGGAGTCCTTCAAAGGTGCATCTCCGAAGAGGAGGGGCGGAACCTCCTGGCTGAAATTCATGCAGGACTCGGTAGTCATCACGCTGCAGCCCGGTCCCTTGTATGCAAGGCCTTCCGTACAGGCTTTTATTGGCCGATGGCCCGGGCAGACGCTCAGGACTTAGTCCAACGATGCACCAGTTGCCAGCTCTTTGCAAACCAAAGCCATATGCCACCCACCGCCCTCCAAACTATCCCCATTACTTGGCCCTTCGCGGTCCGGGGGCTTGACATGGTTGGACCCCTTAAAGGGGGAACCCACAAGCAAAAATACTTACTAGTCATGGTGGATAAGTTCACCAAATGGATAGAAGCCAAGCCTGTTAAGACGGCCGAATCCGGACCGGTGATAGACTTTATATCCGGGGTTGTACACCGTTACGGCGTCCCCCACAGCATCATCACTGACAACGGCACGAACTTCACGACCGACGAGGTAAAACTCTGGTGCAAAAACATGGGCATCAAGGTCGATTATGCTTCCGTCTATCACCCACAAACTAACGGCCAGGTCGAACGTGCAAATGGTCTTATCATGAGCGGCATCAAACCCAGATTAGTGCGGTCCCTCAAGGAACCTAACACGCACTGGGTAGAGGAGCTCGACTCCGTACTCCGGGGACTGCGGACCACACCGAATCGCACCACCGGATACACACCATTCTTTATGGTGTACGGCGCAGAGGCAGTTTTGCCTTGCGATATAATTCATGACTCACCTCGAGTGCGCATGTACGAAGAAAGAGAAGCCGAGCTCGATCGGCAGGACAGCTTGGACGCATTAGAGGAGGAGCGTGACGTGGCAAAAGCCCGTTCCGCATTCTATCAACAGCAGGCTCGAAGATACCAAAGCAGAGAAGTACGGGCCAAAAATTACAATGTTGGTGAATTAGTTCTACGACTACCGGACAAGAAAAAGGACAAACTCAAGCCCAAGTGGGAAGGTCCCTTCATAATTGACCAAGTCCTGACTGGTGGAGCGTACCGCCTGCGGGATGCATCGGATAACTGACTCGAGCCAAACCCATGGAACGCAGCCCGTCTCCGAAGATTCTATGCCTAGCGCCGGACTCTGTGTTCGTCTCCTTGCTCTGTCCATTTTTATATATTTTCTGTCTTACATTTCTCTTATTCTTCTCTCTCTCTCTTATAGCCTCTAAAGGCCCATAAAGTGACACGCTATCTGCGCTCATTAAACCTGGGGGCTTCTTTAAACAGAAGCTTATTCGTACGGGCTTCATGACCAACACATGTGTCACACTTCCGCATGTACCTTTTATTCACCATTATATGCATCAATATGACTTAAGTTTTGGCCAAGCTGGGTTGCCCGGCTCCTGTGCTTACCCCTACGTTCCCGATTGTTCGGCTAGGTGGTAAAGGGAGCACCTCTGCGATTGTTACTACCGGGTCAGCCGGACGTGTACCTCAGACTAGGTGAAGCCGAAAGCTAGCGTTCTTAAGGGAATATTCGGTCGGTGAACTAAAGATGATCTTTTTTTATTTTTATCTATACATCCCAAGATGTTTTTCCTGTGTTTCTTTTTGCAGCATGGACATGCACCTTAGGGCATGCCTCCCAGGGAAAGGAACCCCTAACGGAACTATTCTCCCTGGAAGATGTTTCTTACTAACCATGTAATATAACATAACTAGTCGGGCACTTGTCTGTTCAAGCCATAATGACCCCTACGCCTGGTCTCCATGCATTCCCCGGTTCCTATATAACCGCATGGGAATTCGGACACACTCCGGACCGTTAGGTCCCGAGGCTGAAGCTAAAAGGTCGGCCATGACAAATGATCTACAATCCGGCTAGAAGGCATTATAAATGTCAATTAAAGTACATAGTCATTTTGACTGATTGTATTCCTCTTCAACACCATCTAACATGCTGTCTAATTTACAGTCCTGCTGGGAATACTTTGCGGCCAACTCTACTTGGCCATATACTAAGCTTACAGGGATCTCCTTTCCATCGGGCCCTACAGGACCGACCTCGGCCATGTGGTTGGGGTCAGCCTTTGCGTACCACGTCTTCACCATAGCCCAGGCCTCCCTAGCGCCTTGACGGCAGGCTGATATCTTCCACAATCGGAAGCGCCGCCGTGCTCCCTTTAGCTTCTCCGCAAGCTCTCCAAGACCTTCGGGCATGGAGGAGGATGGCCACAGGGCTTGGGCGACGCCTTGCATCGCCTGTCGAACTCGATCGAGCAGTTGTGAGAGCTCGAGAAGAAGGTCACCCGTAGAACCGGGCATCTCCTCTGCAGGATGACCTGTTAGCACACCTACAGACATTGCTCTGTTAGTCAACTTCCCTGCCGAAGTTTCTTTCAAAGGTTCGTTCAAGAACTTACTAAATATGCCGCGTCGAAGTTGCTGATTCTCCTTCACGGAGTCTGACAGCTGAGCACAAACATCTTTCAGCTCGACGCCCAGCTTGGTGTTGGCATCTTGGAGATCGTTCTTCTCCCGCCTTACCTTTGTCAGCACCTTCTCACCAGCCTTTAGTTGGCATAGGAGGTGTTGCCTTTCCGGATTCAATCCGACACCATCTGCAATTTCATTTGTCAGATTCGCACCAATGCTGTGCTTCGCAAAATACTTATCTTTCGAAGTGTATATTACCAGAGGGGGTCTCCTTAGGCTCCCCTGCCGCGGCTAGTGCGGCCTCAAGTTGGGCTTTGCACTCTGCCAGCTCCTTGGACAATAGGGAATTCTTTTCTGTAAGAACCTGCATAACAAATGATCCTTAAAACAGTTATTCTACTGTTCCAAGTCTCGGGGGCTACTGGTATATACATATAATTACCAGAATTTTCTTACCCGGATGTCTTTTACATACTGCGCCGTGGCTCTGGCTAGACCATTTTGAGCGACACGGAGGTACGCATCTCCCGAGTTGAAGGCATCTAACACCCCTTGGGAGAAACAAGCGTCGCGAAGAATTGTCCGGCGACGGCTGTGGTTCATGGCACTCTCCACCTCAGAGTTGGTGGCAGACAACCCGTCCACATCCTCCATCGGAGGAGCGTCTGGCGCGCGCCTTGCGTTCGCCTCCGCCTCTGGACCAGGCTTTGGAGCCTGGCTAGTGGAGGCGCGATTGGCAGCCTCTCCGGATATAGTCCGGCAAGGTCTCTTTGTCCTGAAAAGAGCGCAGGTGTCAATATGCCTTGAAGGTATAACACCTGGGATAAGGGGGCACGCCATACCTTTGCGCTGACGCCTCGGTCCGGACTGCACTTCTTTTCTGCCCGCGGGGCCCTACGGCCCCTCGTTGGCTTGTCGCCGTAGGTTTGGCCTTCCGCCTTAAAAACCTCCCCTGCAAAGTTCGGTTGCAATCAGGAAACTGAACACGAGTGGGCAGACACCTATTCGGGGTACTGGGACTTCGATCTCAGGTACTTGGGGCGTCAGGATTAGCCCTGGGTAATCGGCCGTAATGGCCACCAAGGCGTTGCCCTTGCTCAATTGATGGAACACTCCATCAATCAGCTCCATAGATATGTCTGGATCCTCTTGAGAGGCCGGGTCGAGGGACCATCCTGGGTCCTCGGGTTGTGGAGGAGGGCTGCTTATTTCCTTAACAGCCGACGCAGTTCCTGCGTTGAAGTCGTCAGACCAAATATTTAACAATGGGAATACAAAACGGATGGACAAGTAAATACGGTCGCTTACCCAGCTTGGGGGATTGTGCATGGAGAATCCACCCTGAGGGTTGACGCAGAGAAATTCCTCCTATTCTCCCTTATACAAAGTGGACAAGATCTTTAGTAGAGAGGCAGATGAATCCGGCCCCTTACGGCCGTAGCGGGTGGCGTCGTCCTCCCCGTTGAAGTCCCACATGGGGTGGCTTCTATACTGAAGTGGCTGCACCCCCCGCATAATGCATTCGGCCATAACCCCGATCATGGTTAGTCCGGAATGGGATAACAATCTTATTCGGCCCATCACGTAAAGGATGTCCCTGTCACCTCCCCTCTGAGGGCTCCATGGGCGCCAGCTAAGGCGCTTCTTTAAGGGAGCACTGTTGAATTCAGGGAGGCCGATCCGGGCAGGATCCGCCAGCCGGACGTCTTCTATATAAAACCATTCCGAGGGCCAGTCTTTGGACGCCTTCTTTGGGGTTCCGGACAGATATCCAGTCTTGGCGATGCGCCACACTTCGGCTCCGCCCACTTGATACATTGACCCCTTCTTGGAACGAGGCACGAGGCAAAATAGCTCCTTCCACAGTCCGAAATGAGCTTCAACACCCAAGAACAGCTTGCAGAGGGCTACAAAGCCCGCGATATGCAATACTAAGGCAGGCGTGAGATGATGTAGCTGGAGGCCGTAGAACTCCAGCAGCCCCCGGAGAAATGGATGGATTGGAAATCTGAGCCCCCTTATTAAGTAAGGGACGAGGCACACCCACTCTCCTTTGGAGGGATTACGGGCATTCTCTGCTTGCTCTCCGCCGTTGTAGACAGCAAGACCGGCTCGAACCGGGACCATATAGGCCGGGGGGAGAAATCCCTTGGTCTAGAGCGTCACTAGCCCGCTATGCGGGATGGAACATCTCTCCCAATATCCAGGCTTAGGGCTGGAAGGGCGAGGGGAGGAGTTGCGACGGCTGGCCATGGTGGAATGGACCTTTGTCGCATGCGCTCTGATGAACACTCGCGTAGGGGAGAAGGTGTGGATTGGATCTAAATCCTCGACCCCTTAAATAGGGCAGCTCATTTACGCGGCTAGGGGTGTGAATGTAAAAACACTCAAACTTTTCATATTCGTTTGACACGTGGGAAGCGGCCATTATTGGGCGTAGAAGCCAAGGAGCGCAAACATCTACAAGAAACCAGACTTTATTCAACATGTACACGGAATTTGGAGGAGAACCCGCCTTGCAATGCCGAAGACAATCTGCACGCCGGACTCATCGTCATTGAAGCCTGGTTCGGGGGCTACTGAGGGAGTCCTGGATTAGGGGGTGTCCGGACAACTGGACTATATCCTTTGGCCGGACTCCTGGACTATGAAGATACAAGATTGAAGACTCCGTCCCGTGCCCGGAAGGGACTTTCCTTGGCGTGGAAGGCAAGCTTGGCAATACGAATATGAAGAGCTCCTACCATTGTAACCGACTTTGTGTAACCCTAACCCTCTCCGGTGTCTATATAAACCAGAGGGTTTTAGTCCGTAGGACAACGTACACATCAACAACCATACCATAGGCTAGCTTCTAGGGTTTAGCCTCCTCGATCTCGTGGTAGATCTACTCTTGTACTACCCATATCATCAATATTAATCAAGAAGGACATAGGGTTTTACCTCCATCGAGAGGGCCCGAACCTGGGTAAAACTTCGTGTCCCTTGCCTCCTGTTACCATCCGGCCTAGACGCACAGTTCGGGACCCCCTACCCGAGATCCGCCGGTTTTGACACTGACAAACACCTTGCAATGCCGAAGACAATACTGCGAGCTGGACTCATCGTCATTGAAGCATGGTTCGGGGGCTACTGAGGGAGTCCTGGATTAGGGGGTCTCCGGATAGCTGGACTATATCCATTGGCCGGACTGTTAGACTATGAAGATACAAGATTGAAGACTCCGTCTCGTGTCCGGATGGGACTCTACTTGGCGTGGAAGGCAAGCTAGGCAATACGGATATGGATATCTCCTCCTTTGTAACCGACCTTGTGTAACCCTAACCCTCTCCGGTGTCTATATAAACCGAAGGGTTTTTAGTCCGTGGAACAAAAATCACAACATACAATCATACCATAGGCTAGCTTCTAGGGTTTAGCCTCTCTGATCTCGTGGTAGATCTACTCTTGTACTACCCATATCATCAATATCAATCAAGCAGGACGTAGGGTTTTACCTCCATCAAGAGGGCCCGAACCTGGGTAAAACATCGTGTCCCCTGCCTCCTGTTACCATCCAGCCTAGACGCACAGTTCGGGACCCCCTACCTGAGATCTGCCGGTTTTGACACCGACACCAAGTGTTGGGGAACGTAGTAATTTCAAAAAATTTCCTACACACACGCAAGATCATGGTGATGCATAGCAACGAGAGGGGAGAGTGTTGTCTACGTACCCTCGTAGACCGACAGCGGAAGCGTTATGACAACGCGGTTGATGTAGTCGTACGTCTTCACGGCCCGACCGATCAAGCACCGAAACTACGACACCTCTGAGTTCTAGCACACGTTCAGCTCGATGACGATCCCCGGACTCCGATCCAGCAAAGTGTCGGGGAAGAGTTCCGTCAGCACGACGGCGTGGTGACGATCTTGATGTTCTACCGTCGCAGGGCTTCGCCTAAGCACCCCTACAATATTATCGAGGAGTATGGTGGAGGGGGCACCGCACACGGCTAAGAGAACGATCACGAAGATCAACTTCTGTGTCTAGAGGTGCCCCCTTTCCCCCGTATATAAAGGAGCAAGGGGGGAGTCTGGCCGGCCCTTGGGGCGCGCCAAGGAGGAGGAGTCCTCCTCCTAGTAGGAGTAGGACTCCCTCCCCTCTTTCCTACTCCTACTAGGAGGGGGAAAGGAAGGGGAGAGGGAGAAGGAAAGGGGGGCGCCGCCCCCCCTCTCCTAGTCCAATTCGGACCAGAGGGGGAGGGGGCGCGCGGCCCACCCTGGCCGCCCCTCTCTCTCTCCACTAGGGCTCATAAGGCCCATTACTTCTCCCGGGGGGTTCCGGTAACCCTCCGGCACTCCGGTTTTCTCCGAAATCACTCGGCACTTCTGGTGTCCGAATATAGCCGTCCAATATATCAATGTTTATGTATCGACCATTTCGAGACTCCTCGTCATGTCCGTGATCACATCCGGGACTCCGAACAAACTTCGGTACATCAAAATATATAAACTCATAATGAAATTGTCATCGTAACGTTAAGCGTGCGGACCCTACGGGTTCGAGAACAATGTAGACATGACCGAGACACATCTCCGGTCAATAACCAATAGCGGAACCTGGATGCTCATATTGGCTCCCACATATTCTACGAAGATCTTTATCGGTCAGACCGCATAACAACATACTTTGTTCCCTTTGTCATCGGTATGTTACTTGCCCGAGATTCGGTCGTCGGTATCTCAATACCTAGTTCAATCTCGTTACCGGCAAGTCTCTTTACTCGTTTCGTAATACATCATCTCGCAACTAACTCATTAGTTGCAATGCTTGCAAGGCTTATGTGATGTGCATTACCGAGAGGGCCTAGAGATACCTCTCCGACAATCGGAGTGACAAAATCCTAATCTCGAAATACGCCAACCCAACATGTACCTTTGGAGACACCTGTAGAGCTCCTTTATAATCACCGAGTTACGTTGTGATGTTTGGTAGCACACAAAGTGTTCCTCCGGCTAACGGGAGTTGCATAATTTCATAGTCATAGGAACATGTATAAGTCATGAAGAAAGCAATAGCAACATACTAAACGATCGGGTGCTAAGCTAATGGAATGGGTCATGTCAATCACATCTTTCTCCTAATGATGTGATCCCGTTAATCAAATTACAACACATGTCTATGGTTAGGAAACATAACCATCTTCGATTAACGAGCTAGTCAAGTAGAGGCACACTAGTGACGTTTAGTTTGTCTATGTATTCACACAAGTATTATGTTTCCGGATAATACAATTCTAGCATGAATAATAAACATTTATCATGATATAAGGAAACAAATAATAACTTTATTATTGCCTCTAGAGCATATTTCCTTCAGTCTCCCACTTGCACTAGAGTCAATAATCTAGATTACACAGTAATGATTCTAACACCCATGGAGCTTTGGTGCTGATCATGTTTTGCTCGTGGAAGAGGCTTAGTCAACGGGTCTGCTACATTCAGATCCGTATGTATCTTGCAAATCTCTATGTCTCCCACCTGGACTAGATCCCGGATGGAATTGAAGCATCTCTTGATGTGCTTGGTTCTCTTGTGAAATCTGGATTCCTTTGCCAAGGCAATTGCACCAGTATTGTCACAAAAGATTTTCATTGGACCCGATGCACTAGGTATGAAACCTAGATCGGATATGAACTCCTTCATCCAGACTCCTTCAAATGCTGCTTCCGAAGCAGCTATGTACTCCGCTTCACATGTAGATCCCGCCACAACGCTTTCTTTAGAACTGCACCAACTGACAGCTCCACCGTTTAATGTAAACACGTATCCGGTTTGCGATTTAGAATCGTCCAGATCAGTGTCAAAGCTTGCATCAACGTAACCATTTACGATGAGCTCTTTGTCACCTCCATATACGAGAAACATATCCTTAGTCCTTTTCAGGTATTTCAGGATGTTCTTGACCGCTATCCAGTGATCCACTCCTGGATTACTTTGGTACCTCCCTACTAGACTTATAGCAAGACATACATCAGGTCTGGTACACAGCATTGCATACATGATAGAGCCTATGGCTGAAGCATAGGGAACATCTTTCATTTTTTCTCTATCTTCTGCAGTGGTCGGGCATTGAGTCTTACTCAATTTCACACCTTGTAACACAGGCAAGAATCCTTTCTTTGCTTGATCCATTTTGAACTTCTTCAAAATTTTGTCAAGGTATGTGCTTTGTGAAAGTCCAATTAAGCGTCTTGATCTATCTCTATAGATCTTAATGCCCAATATGTAAGCAGCTTCACCGAGGTCTTTCATTTAAAAACTCTTATTCAAGTATCCCTTTATGCTATCCAGAAATTCTATATCATTTCGATTAGTAATATGTCATCTACATATAATATCAGAAATGCTACAGAGCTCCCACTCACTGTCTTGTAAATACAGGCTTCTCCAAAAGTCTGTATAAAACCAAATGCTTTGATCACATTATCGAAGCGTTTATTCCAACTCCGAGAGGCTTGCACCAGTCCATAAATGGATCGCTGGAGCTGGCACACTTTGTTAGCTCCCTTTGGATCGACAAAACCTTCCGGCTGCATCATATACAACTCTTCTTCCAGAAATCCATTCAGGAATGCAGTTTTGACATCCATCTGCCAAATTTCATAATCATAAAATGCGGCAATTGCTAACATGATTCGGACAGACTTAAGCATCGCTACGGGTGAGAAGGTCTCATCGTAGTCAATCCCTTGAACTTGTCAAAAACCTTTTGCGACAAGTCGAGCTTTGTAGACAGTAACATTACCGTCAGCATCAGTCTTCTTCTTGAAGATCCATTAATTCTCAATTGCTTGCCGATCTTTGGGCAAGTCAACCAAAGTCCACACTTTGTTCTCATACATGGATCCCATCTCCGATTTCATGGCTTCAAGCCATTTTGCGGAATCTGGGCTCACCACCGCTTCTTCATAGTTTGTAGGTTCATCATGATCTAGTAGCATGACTTCCAGAACAGGATTACCGTACCACTCTGGTGCGGATCTTACTCTGGTTGATCTACGAGGTTCAGTAGTAACTTGTTCTGAAGTTTCATGATCATCACCATTAGCTTCCTCACTAATTGGTGTAGGTGTCACAGAAACTGGTTTCTGTGATGTACTACTTTCCAATAAGGGAGCAGTTATAGCTACCTCATCAAGTTCTACTTTCCTCCCACTCACTTCTTTCGAGAGAAACTCCTTCTCTAGAAAGTTTCCGAATTTAGCAACAAAAGTCTTGCCTTCGGATCTGTGATAGAAGCTGTATCCAATAGTTTCCTTTGGATATCCTATGTAGACACATTTCTCCGATTTGGGTTCGAGCTTATCAGGTTGAAGCTTTTTCACATAAGCATCGCAACCCCAAACTTTCAGAAATGACAACTTTGGTTTCTTGCCAAACCAAAGTTCATAAGGCGTCGTCTCAATGGATTTTGATGGTGCCCTATTTAACGTGAATGCGGCCGTCTCTAAGGCATAACCCCAAAATGATAGCGGTAAATCAGTAAGAGACATCATAGATCGCACCATATCTAGTAAAGTACGATTACGATGTTCGGACACACCATTACGATGTGGTGTTCTGGGTGGCGTGAGTTGAAAAACTATTCCGCATTGTTTCAAATGTACACCAAACTCGTAACTCAAATATTCTCCTCCACGATCAGATCGTAGGAATTTTATTTTCTTGTTACGATGATTTTCAACTTCACTCTGAAATTCTTTGAACTTTTCAAATGTTTCAGACTTATGTTTCATTAAGTAGATATACCCATATCTGCTTAAGTCATCTGTGAAGGTGAGAAAATAACGATATCCGCCACGAGCCTTAATATTCACCGGACCACATACATCTGTATGTATGATTTCCAACAAATCTGTTGCTCTCTCCATCGTACCGGAGAACGGTGTTTTGGTCATCTTGCCCATAAGGCATGGTTCGCAAGTACCAAGTGATTCATAATCAAGTGGTTCTAAAAGTCCATCAGTATGGAGTTTCTTCATGCGCTTTACACCGATATGACCTAAACGGTAGTGCCACAAATAAGTTGCACTATCATTATCAACTCTGCATCTTTTGGCTTCAACATTATGAATATGTGTGTCACTACTATCGAGATTTAATAAGAATAGACCATTCTTCAAGGGTGCATGACCATAAAAGATATTACTCATATAAATAGAACAACCATTATTCTCTGATTTAAATGAATAACCGTCTCGCATCAAACAAGATCCAGATATAATGTTCATGCTCAACGCTGGCACCAAATAACAATTATTTAGGTCTAATACTAATCCCGAAGGTAGATGTAGAGGTAGCGTGCCGACTGCGATCACATCGACTTTGGAACCATTTCCCACGCGCATCGTCACATCGTCCTTAGCCAATCTTCGCTTAATCCGTAGTCCCTGTTTTGAGTTGCAAATATTAGCAACAGAACCAGTATCAAATACCCAGGTGCTACTGCGAGCATTAGTAAGGTACACATCAATAACATGTATATCATATATACCTTTGTTCACCTTGCCATCCTTCTTATCCGCCAAATACTTGGGGCAGTTCCGCTTCCAGTGACCAGTCTGCTTGCAGTAGAAGCACTCAGTTTCAGGCTTAGGTCCAGATTTGGGTTTCTTCTCCTGAGCAGCAACTTGCTTGCTGTTCTTTTTGAAGTTCCCCTTCTTCTTCCCTTTGCCCTTTTTCTTGAAACTAGTGGTCTTGTTGACCATCAACACTTGATGCTCCTTCTTGATTTCTTCCTCCGCAGCTTTCAGCATTGCGAAGAGCTCGGGAATTGTCTTATTCATCCCTTGCATATTATAGTTCATCACGAAGCTCTTGTAGCTAGGTGGAAGTGATTGGAGAATTCTATCAATGACGCAATCATCTGGAAGATTAACTCCCAATTGAATCAAGTGATTATTATACCCAGACATTTTGAGTATATGCTCACTGACAGAACTGTTCTCCTCCATCTTGCAGCTATAGAACTTATTGGAGACTTCATATCTATCAATCCGGGCATTTGCTTGAAATATTAACTTCAACTCCTGGAACATCTCATATGCTCCATGACGTTCAAAACGTCGTTGAAGTCCCGATTCTAAGCCGTAAAGCATGGCACACTGAACTATCGAGTAGTCATCAGCTTTGCTCTGCCAGACGTTCATAACATCTGGTGTTGCTCCAGCAGTAGGCCTAGCACCCAGCGGTGCTTCCAGTACGTAATTCTTCTGTGCAGCAATGAGGATAATCCTCAAGTTACGGACCCAGTCCGTGTAATTGCTACCATCATCTTTCAACTTTGCTTTCTCAAGGAACGCATTAAAATTCAACGGAACAACATCACGGGCCATCTATCTACAATCAAACATAAACAAGCAAGATACTATCAGGTACTAAGTTCATGATAAATTTAAGTTCACTTAATCATATTACTAAAGAACTCCCACTTAGATAGACATCCCTCTAATCCTCTAAGGGATCACGTGATCCAAATCAACTAAACCATGTCCGATCATCATGTGAGATGGAGTAGTTTCATTGGTGAACATCACTATGTTGATCATATCTACTATATGATTCACGCTCGACCTTTCGGTCTCCGTGTTCCGAGGCCATATCTGTATATGCTTGGCTCGTCAAGTATAACCTAAGTATTCCGCGTGTGCAACTGTTTTGCACCTGTTGTATTTGAACGTAGAGCCTATCACACCCGATCATCATGTGGTGTCTCAGCACGAAGAACTTTCGCAACGGTGCATACTCAGGGAGAACACTTCTTGATAATTAGTGAGAGATCATCTTAAAATGCTACCGGCAATCAAAGCAAGATAAGATGCATAAAAGATAAACATCACATGCAATCAATATAAGTGATATGATATGGCCATCATCATCTTGTGCTTGCGATCTCCATCTTCGAAGCACCGTCATGATCACCGTCATCACCGGCGCGACACCTTGATCTCCATCGTAGCATCGTTGTCGTCTCACCAATATTATGCTTCTACGACTATCGCTACTGCTTAGTGATAAAGTAAAGCATTATAGGGCGATTGCATTGCATACAATAAAGCGACAACCATATGGCTCCTGCCAGTTGCCGATAACTCGGTTACAAAACATGATCATCTCATACAATAAAATTTAGCATCATGTCTTGACCATATCACATCACAACATGCCCTGCAAAAACAAGTTAGACGTCCTCTACTTTGTTTGTTGCAAGTTTTACGTGGCTGCTACGGGCTTAAGCAAGAACCAATCTTACCTACGCATTAAAAACCACAACGATAGTTTGTCAAGTTGGTGTTGTTTTAACCTTCGCAAGGACCGGGCGTAGCCACACTCGGTTCAACTAAAGTTGGAGAAACTGACACCCGCCAGCCACCTGTGTGCAAAGCACGTCGGTAGAACCAGTCTCGCGTAAGCGTACACGTAATGTCGGTCCAGGCCGCTTCATCCAACAATACTGCTGAACCAAAGTATGACATGCTGGTAAGCAGTATGACTTATATCGCCCACAACTCACTTGTGTTCTACTCGTGCACAACATCAACACATAAAACCAGGATCTGATGCCACTGTTGGGGAATGTAGTAATTTCAAAAAAATTCCTACGCACACGCAAGATCATGGTGATGCATAGCAACGAGAGGGGAGAGTGTTGTCTACGTACCCTCGTAGACCGACAGCGGAAGCGTTATGACAACGTGGTTGATGTAGTCGTACGTCTTCACGGCCCGACCGATCAAGCACCGAAACTACGACACCTCTGAGTTCTAGCACACGTTCAGCTCGATGACGATCCCCGGACTCCGATCCAGCAAAGTGTCGGGGAAGAGTTCCGTCAGCACGACGGCGTGGTGATGATCTTGATGTTCTACCGTCGCAGGGCTTCGCCTAAGCACCGCTACAATATTATCAAGGAGTATGGTGGAGGGGGGCACCGCACACGGCTAAGAGAACGATCACGAAGATCAACTTCTGTGTCTAGAGGTGCCCCCTTGCCCCCGTATATAAAGGAGCAAGGGGGGAGGCCAGCCGGCCCTTGGGGCGCGCCAAGGAGGAGGAGTCCTCCTCCTAGTAGGAGTAGGACTCCCCTCTTTCCTACTCCTACTAGGAGGGGGAAAGGAAGGGGGAGAGGGAGAAGGAAAGGGGGGCGCCGCCCCCCCTCTCCTAGTCCAACTCGGACCAGAGGGGAGGGGGCGCGCGGCCCACCCTGGCCACCCCTCTCTCTCTCCACTAGGGCCCATACGGCCCATTACTTCTCCCTGGGGGGTTCCGGTAACCCTCCGGCACTCCGGTTTTGTCCGAAATCACGCGGAACACTTCCGGTGTCCGAATATAGCCGTCCAATATATCAATCTTTATGTCTCGACCATTTCGAGACTCCTCGTCATGTCCGTTATCACATCCGGGACTCCGAACAAACTTCGGTACATAAAAATATATAAACTCATAATGAAATTGTCATCGTAACGTTAAGCGTGCGGACCCTACGGGTTCGAGAACAATGTAGACATGACCAAGACACGTATCCGGTCAATAACCAATAGCAGAACCTGGATGCTCATATTGGCTCCCACATATTCTATGAAGATCTTTATCGGTCAGACCGCATAACAACATACTTTGTTCCCTTTGTCATCGGTATGTTACTTGCCCGAGATTCGATCGTCGGTATCTCAATACCTAGTTCAATCTCGTTACCGGCAAGTCTCTTTACTCGTTTCGTAATACATCATCTCGCAACTAACTCATTAGTTGCAATGCTTGCAAGGCTTATGTGATGTGCATTACCGAGAGGGCCTAGAGATACCTCTCCGACAATCGGAGTGACAAAATCCTAATCTCGAAATACGCCAACCCAACATGTACCTTTGGAGACACCTGTAGAGCTCCTTTATAATCACCGAGTTACGTTGTGATGTTTGGTAGCACACAAAGTGTTCCTCCGGCTAACGGGAGTTGCATAATCTCATAGTCATAGGAACATGTATAAGTCATGAAGAAAGCAATAGCAACATACTAAACGATCGGGTGCTAAGCTAATGGAATGGGTCATGTCAATCACATCTTTCTCCTAATGATGTGATCCCGTTAATCAAATTACAACACATGTCTATGGTTAGGAAACATAACCATCTTTGATTAACGAGCTAGTCAAGTAGAGGCACACTAGTGACGTTTAGTTTGTCTATGTATTCACACAAGTATTATGTTTCCGGATAATACAATTCTAGCATGAATAATAAACATTTATCATGATATAAGGAAATAAATAATAACTTTATTATTTCCTCTAGAGCATATTTCCTTCACCAAGCATCTGGGGTCTTTCTCTCTGTTTGATGCGATTAAGCATTCTCCCCCTTTGAAGTACTCTCCCCCTTTTTAAGTGAGTAAACTTTGATGTGATCTCTCTCTCCCCCTTTGACATCAATTTCCAAGAAGGGATCTTCTGGATGGTGAGTCAAAATAGGTTTGGTCCCTGAGTCACAGAGCAAAGGATCATTTAGAGTGAGATGCTGGTAGAGGACAAGAATCATTGAGTGGAGCCGGAACAAAAGTGCAGGAACAAGTGGCGATTGTCTTCTCTGCAGTGAAATCGGTGACACCGAGTTGTATTTTTGGTTGCACCGAAATGGTTTGGTTTGACCAAGAGTGACAGATCGGTGTGACCGAGTTCAACATAGAGGAAGGGCAACTTTTCACCTCAGCTCACTTAGGAAAATAAGATCTCACAAAGATTTGCAAGGAATTGACAGAAGGATTTGCAACGAATTTGATGCAGGGAATGCAGAACAAAACAAAGAAAAAGAAAAGAAATCTAGATGAAGTTTTTTTAAAAGAGAAGGGAAACAAACATGAAAGAGAAAATGCAAGAATACAGAGAAACGCTAGAGAACTTCATCTAGAATTGGTCGGCGACAAAGTCACCTATGTTAGAGTATATTGACTGAAGAGTCAAGTGAGAACACTTGATCGTAGGTCATACTCGTCGTTTAAGCTCAAAGTGGGGTTACCATTTTTTGTTTACGCATTTGATGTATTCGCATCTTGTTGAGTTGCTTTGACCCAGGACTTGGGGTAAAGCTTCTCTAAGATGGAATAACATACCTTGGGTGGTGGTGTTGAACTTGATCATGTAGTTGAACTTGTGTGGGATGCTGAAGATTGATGTAGCTCATCAAAGATTGGGAGCACCAGTTGTAGTTTGAGTTCATCTACCTACATTGGTTAGTCTTGCAAGGAAGAGCACTTGTGTATCCAAATTGACAATCATGAATTTGATACCAAATGAAATTTGATATATAGAAATGGTCAAAGGATATGTTGAAAGGTTTCATGCTTCCTTGTCTTCAACCACCATATTGTAGAGACTTGGTGATGTAGAGATTGCTCAAGATGTGAGTGATTTGCAATCTCATAGATTTTGATTCATCCAAGCACCTACAAGGGTTAGATAGCATGCAAGGGTGCAAATATATCCACGACATATGATCATCATCATAGGAGAAACATCAAGGATTAGTCAAAGGCTCATGCCTTGCATGTATCCAAATGGAGTTTCGACTCCAAGTTTGAAGCATCAAGGATGTTCAATTCACCTCTCGAACGGCAAAATACTTTCTCATTAAGCCGTTTGGTGAATATATCCGCCAATTGCTTATCGGTACGAACATGCTTAAGATCAATGTCCCCTTTGGCAACATGATCTCGAATGAAATGATGACGAACTTCAATATGCTTAGTTCGAGAATGTTGCACGGGATTATGAGCAATCTTAATAGCACTTTCATTGTCACAAAGCAATGGAACATGTTT
This sequence comes from Triticum urartu, assembly GCF_003073215.2. Classification (NCBI taxonomy): domain Eukaryota; kingdom Viridiplantae; phylum Streptophyta; class Magnoliopsida; order Poales; family Poaceae; genus Triticum; species Triticum urartu. The sequence goes on along the minus strand of NC_053024.1, from coordinate 424,826,246 downwards.
CACATAGATCCCATAATCTTTAAGAGTTTGGGTCATCCAAAGTAATTGACCACAACATGAACCTGCGGCAATGTATTCCGCTTCGGCGGTGGATATGGATACCGAGTTTTGTTTCTTCGAGGACCAAGAAACAAGAGATCTACCAAGAAATTGACAAGTACCCAAAGTGGATTTTCTATCAACCTTGTCTCTGGCATAGTCCGAGTCGGAATAGCCAACAAGATCAAAAGAGGACCTCTTAGGATACCAAATGCCAAAATTTGGTGTATGAATTAGGTATCTCACTATCCTTTTCACAACCTTAAGATGACATTCTTTGGGGGCCGCTTGATATCGTGCACACATGCACACACTCAGCATATATCGGGACGGGAGGCACATAGATATAACAATGAACCAATCATAGAGCGATAAACCTTTTGGTCAACCGGTTTGCCATGCATGGTCAAGTCAAGGTGTCCACTAGTAGGCATGGGAGTTTCCATACCTTTGCTTTCTTGCATGTTGAACTTCTTGAATAAGTACTTGGTATACTTTGTTTGGGAAACAAAGGTGCCTTCCTTAGTTTGCTTGATTTGCAAACCAAGGAAGAATTTGAGTTTACTCATCATAGACATCTCAAACTTCTCCGACATTAGCTTTCCAAACTTTTCACTAAAATGAAGGTTAGTTGAACCAAATATGATATCATCAACATAAATTTGGCACACAAATAATTCACCATTAACCCTTTTAGTAAAAAGAGTAGAATCAATCTTTCCAATCTCAAAGCCTTTTTTAGTAAGGAAATTGGTCAAGTATTTGTACCACGCTCTAGGAGCTTGTTTAAGACCATAAAGAGCTTTGTGAAGTTTGTAAACATGATCGGGTTTCTTAGGATTAACAAAGCCGGGAGGTTGCTTAACATAAACTTCCTCCTCTATTTCACCTTTTAGAAAAGCACTTTTAATGTCCATTTGGACAAGGTGATATCATGGTGATTATCATAGGCAAGTAAGATGCGGATGGACTCAAGTCTAGCAACGGGGGCATATGTCTCACCATAGTCCATACCTTCGACTTGAGTGTAGCCTTGGGCGACGAGACATGCTTTTTTGCGAACTACTTGTCCATCTTCGTCTTGCTTGTTGCGAAACACCCATTTGGTACCGATGATGTTGTGGTTGTTGTCGGGCTTCTCTACCAATGTCCACACTTGATTTCTCTCAAAGTTGTGTAGCTCTTCATGCATGACATTTATCCAATCTGGATCTTCCAATGCTTCTTCAACCTTCATAGGTTCAATTCTAGAGATGAATGAATAGTGTTCACAAAAATTAGCCAAACGAGTTTTAGAGCAAGTGATTCTTCCGGTTTGGATATCACTGAAGATTTGCTCGACGGGATGGTCTCTTGAAACTTGTGCTCAAACTCGTGAGAGCTTTTGCTTGGGTTGGGTGGAACATCTTCTTCATCATCTTGCCCTTATTCTTCTTAGCCTTCTTCATCGTTGACGTTGTCGTTCTCTTGTCAAGGTGGAGAAGGAGGTTGATGAGGTTCATCTTGGTGTACTTCCTCGCTTCATTCATCTTGGCGTGTTCCACTTGTGGATGCTTCCATGTCGACTGTTGGTTCATCTTGTCGTGAGGTAGAAGCATCCACTTGGACGGACAAGGTACTCTCCTTCACCTCCGTTGGACGAATCTTGCCAATAGACAAGTCTTGGATTGCTTCTGAAGGGTCTTTGTTTCCTACATCAATTGGCAATTGCTCTACTTACGAGCCGTTAGATTCATCAAACTTCACATCTACCGCCTGTTCAACCTTTCGGGTGAAACTGTTTTAGACACGGTAAGTGTGAGAGTTTGAGCCATAACCAAGTAGGAAACCTTCATGAGACTTAGGAGCAAATTTAGAACGATGATGCTTACTAAGAATGTAGCACTTTGAGCCGAATACTCGAAAGTATCCAACTTGGGGTTTGTTACCGGTCAGAAGTTTGTATGCCATCTTGCCGAGTAGCTTATGAAGATACAAGCGGTTTGTTGCATGACAAGCTGTCTCAACCACTTCCGCCCAAAAGTGTTTTGGCGTCTTGTACTCATCAAGCATCGTTCTTGCCATCTCAATAAGAGTCCGGTTCTTTGATACGTCTCCGTCGTATCTAGTTTTCCAAACACTTTCGCCCTTGTTTTGGACTCTAACTTGCATGATTTGAACCCGGACTGACGCTGTTTTCAGCAGAATTACCATGGTGTTATTTATGTGCAGAAACAAAAGTTCTCAGAATGACCTGAAACTTCACGGAACAACTTTTCAGAAATAATAAAAAATCCTTGCAAAAGATGAAGGCCAGGGGGCCCACCACCTATCAACGAGGGTGGGGGGCGCGCCTGCCCCCTAGGGCCCCCTAGAGCTCCTCCGACTTCAACTCCAACTCTATATATTTGGTTTCGGGGAGAAAAAAATCAGAGAGAATAATTCATCGCGTTTTACGATACGGAGCCGCCGCCAAACCCTAAAACCTCTCGGGAGGGCTGATCTGGAGTCTGTTCGGGGCTCCAGAGAGGGGAATCCGTCGCCATCGTCATCATCAACCATCCGCCATCACCAATTTCATGATGCTCACCGCTGTGTGTGAGTAATTCCATCGTAGGCTTGCTAGACGGTGATGGATTGGATGGGATCTATCATGTAATCGAGTTAGTTTTGTCAGGGTTTGATCCCTAGTATCCACTATGTTCTGAGATTGATGTTGCTATGACTTTGCTATGCTTAATGCTTGTCACTAGGGCCCGAGTACCATGATTTCAGATCTGAGCCTATTATGTTTTCATCAATATATGAGAGTCCTTGATCCTAACTTGCAATTATATAGTCACCAATTATGTGTTATGATCCGTTAACCCTGAAGTGACAATAATTGGGATACTTACCGGTGATGACCATAGTTTGAGGAGTTCATGTATTCACTATGTGCTAATGCTTTGTTCCCATACTCTATTAAAATGAGTCCTTAATATCCCTTAGTTTCCGTTAGGACCCCGCTGCCACGGGAGGGTAGGACAAAAGATGTCATGCAAGTTCTTTTCCATAAGAACGTATGACTATATTCGGAATACACGCCTACATTACATTGATGAACTGGAGCTAGTTCTGTGTCACCCTATGTTATGATTGTTACATGATGAACCGCATCCGGCATAATTCTCCATCACTGATCCATTGCCTACGATCTTTCCATATATTGTTCTTCGCTTATTTACTTTTCCGTTGCTATTGCTATCATCACTACAAAATACCAAAAACATTACTTTTGCTACCATTACCTTTTTCTACTGTTACCACTACTATCATATTACTTTGCTACTAAATACGTTGCTGCAGATATTAAGTTTCCAGGTGTGGTTGAATTGACAACTCAGCTGCTAATACTTGAGAATATTCTTTGGCTCCCCTTGTGTCGAATCAATAAATTTGGGTTGAATACTTTACCCTCGAAAACTGTTGCGATCCCCTATACTTGTGGGTTATCAAGACTATTTTCTGGCGCCGTTGCCGGGGAGGATAGCTCTATCCTTTGAGTCACTTGGGATTTATATCTGCTTATCATTATGAAGAACTTGAAAGATCCAAGAACTAAGATTTATCCCTCAACTACGAGGGGAGGTAAGGAACTACCATCTAGCTCTGCACTTGATTCACCTTCTGTTTTGAGTAAGCTTGCGACACCTAAACCTGCTTCTGCTATTCGTTCTAATATGTCGCATGTTATTGATGATGCCACTTCTACTATACATGATACTTATGATGAAACTACTTCTATGCTTGATACTACTGTGCCACTTGGTGAATTTCTTGATGAACAACTTGCTAGGGTTAGAGAGAGTGAAAATATTGAATCTGATAATATTGATGAAAGTGATGATGAAGACTCACCTGTTATTCCTGTGGGTTATGTTTTTAATAAAGAAGATTCTTTAGCTATTTTAGCTTGCAAAGATAGATACGAGCTCAAGAGGTTATTAGCTAAATGGAAGCAGCAATCTCTTAATGCTAGAATGAAACCTGACCCTCCTTTTGCTACTTCACCTATCTTTGTTACTGATAAGGATTATGAATTCTCTGTTGATCCTGATATAATTACCTTGGTTGAATCTGATCCTTTTCATGGCTATGAATCTGAAACTATTGTGGCGCATCTTACTAAATTAAATGATATAGCCACCCTGTTCACTAATGATGAGAGAACTCATTACTTTTATATCCTTAAAATATTTCTGTTCTCATTAAAGGGTGATGCTAAGATATGGTTTAATTCTCTTGATCCGAGTTGTGTGCGTAGTCCCCAGGATATGATTTATTACTTCTTTGCTAAATATTTCCCTGCTCATAAGAAACAAGCTGCTTTAAGGGATATATATATAATTTTGTGCATATTGAAGAAGAGAGTCTCCCACAAGCTTGGGGGAGGCTTCTCAAGTTACTTAATGCTTTGCCTGATCATCCTCTTAAGAAAAATGAAATACTTGATATCTTTTATAATGGACTAACCGATGCCTCCAGAGATTACCTGGATAGCTGTGCTGGTTCTGTTTTCAGGGAAAGAACACCAGATGAAGCTGAAATTCTATTGAATAATATGTTGACAAATGAAAATAATTCGACACCTCCGGAGCCAATTCCTGAGCCTATTCCTAAACCAACTCCGAAGAAGAGGGGTATTCTATTTCTCAGTCTTGAAGATATGCAAGAGGCAAAGAAATCTATGAAAGAAAAAGGTATTAAAGCTGAAGATGTTAAGAATTTACCTCCTATTAAAGAAATACATGGTCTTAATTTACTGCCTGTTGAAGAAACATATGATCTTAATCCTTTACCTATTGAATAAACTCATGGTCTTGATAACCCAACACAGGTAGTAAAGGTAAATTCTCTCTATAGATATGATAAAGCTGAAATCCCATTTACTAAGTTTGCTAGCCCATGCTTAGATTAGTTTGATAAATTTATGGTTAAGCAAGAACATTTTAATTCTTATTTTGGTAGAAAATTGAAATACAATTCAAATATGCTTGAACACTTGGGTGATTATATGGCTAATGTCAAAGGTGAACTTAAACTTATTAGTAAACATGCTTCTATGGTTACCACTCAAGTAGAACAAGTACTTAAAGCTCAAAATGATTTGCTCAATGAATTGAATAGTAAGGATAATGATAATGCTGTTAGAGTTATGACTAGAGGTGGTAGAATGACTCAGGAACCTTTGTATCCTGAAGGCCACCCTAAGAGAATTGAGCAAGATTCTCAGAGAAATAATGTGGATGCAGCTAGTCCTTCTAATAGGAAGAAAAAGAAAAATGATAGGACTTCGCATGCTTCTAGTGAACCTGTTATTGAAACACCTGAGAATCCAAATGATATTTCTATTTCTGATGCTGAAACACAATCTGGTAATGAACCTGAAACTAGTGATAATGTTAATGATAATGTTCATGATGATGCTCAACCTAGTAATGATAATGATATAAAAATTGAACCTGCTGTTGATCTTGATAACCCACAATCAAAGAATCAACGTTATGATAAGAAAGACTTTGTTGCTAGCAAACATGGTAAGGAAAGAGAGCCTTGGGTTCAGAAACCCATGCCTTTTCCTCCTAAACCATCCAAGAAAAAGGATGATGAGGATTTTGAGCGCTTTGCTGAAATGATTAGACCTATCTTTTTACGTATGCATTTAAATGATATGCTTAAAATGAATCCTTATGCTAAGTACATGAAAGATATTGTTACAAATAAGAGAAAGATACCGGAAGCTGAAATTTCCACCATGCTTGCTAATTATACTTTTAAGGGTGGAATACCAAAGAAACTTGGAGATCCAGGAGTACCCACTATACCATGCTCCATTAAAAGAAACTATGTTAAAACCGCTTTATGTGATCTTGGAGCCAGTGTTAGTGTTATTCCTCTCTCTTTATATCGTAGACTTGATTTGAATAAGTTGACACCTACTGAAATATCTTTGCAAATGGCTGATAAATCAACTGCTATACTTGTCGGTATTTGTGAGGATGTGCCTGTTGTAGTTGCAAACGTTACTATTTTAACGGACTTTGTTATTCTTGATATTCCCGAGGACGATAGTATGTCTATTATTCTTGGAAGACCCTTTTTGAATACTGCAGTGGCTGTTATTGATTGCACTAAAGGCAATGTCACTTTTCATGTTAATGGTAATGAGCATACGGTACACTTTCCGAGGAAACAACCTCAAGTTCATAGTATCAACTCTATTGGAAAAATCCCATCGATTATATTTGGAGGTTTTGAATTTCCTCTACCTACTGTCAAGAAGAAATATGATATTCTTATTATTGGAGATGTGCATATCCCCGTTGAGGTAACATAGTGTTATTTGAAATTTCTCCGGTTCCATGTTATTCGGAATGAGTTCGTTAACAAGACTTGATCAACCTTGTTAGTGGATTCCTTTTGATGACCATGAGATGGATGAAACTAGAAGGCACAACCTTCTGTACCCTCCTTTTACTTTCTGTTATTTATATTAAATAAAATAAAACTAGTATTTTTCTGTCTATTATCTGATTATCCGTGCAATATAAAAATACCCCGAAAATAAAAGTTCTCCAAATGCCCTGAAATTTAAATATGATTTATTTCTAGAATATTTGAGAATATTCGGCACTCAGAACACAACAGGGGGGTCATCCACCTGGCCACGAGGGTGGAGGGCGTGCCCTACCCCCTAGGCGTGCCCCCTGCCTCATGGGCCCACGGTGGCCCTCCTCGACTTATCCTTTCACCCACACACTCCTTCTTCCTCCCCCAAACACGAATATCCAGCTCAAACCTGAGTCCAAGCTCATTTTGCTACCATTTTCGATCTCCTTGCTCAAAGCATCTCTCACAAAACTGCTTGGGGAGATTGTTACTTGGTATGTGACTCCTCCATTGGTCCAATTAGTTTTTGTTCTAGTGCTTTATTCATTGCAATTTTTTGTTGCTTAGGTGACCCTGTTCTTGAGCTTGCATGTCAAATTTATATGGTCAAAAGTAGTTTTGATGCATGATATAGGCCCTAGGCACTTGTAGGAGTAGTTGCTATCAATATTATTGAGTTTGGTTTACTTTTATTTTGAAGTTACTAAAAATTTCAGAAATTTTTCAGAGGAAGAAATATGCTTAGGAAAATGTTCCAAGGTGGTTCTTCATGGAAGCAAGGACCCAAGTTTGCAATGCGTGATGCTGATGAAGAGCCACCAAGAGACGCTCCAGTGCGTCCTTGTGAGTCGCCTTCTAAAAACTTTATGGATCGAGAGGGAATTAAGGAAGAATTTAACGCATATTTGTGTAACGCTGATCTTGTGAGCTTCGAGGAAGAAAAGTGCAGCCAGTATCACTATCTCACTAGTTCCTTTGTGAGGAGGTTTGAATTTTCATCTTCACGTAATTCTCCAACTGTCCTGTTTGATCTTTATGAAAATTCTTACACTATGGACTTAGAGGATTTTACCACTGCTTGCAAACTTCCACAATGGGGTAGTATCAGGGATCCTTGCAAATCTGAATTTAGAGATTTTCTTGCTAGTATAACTGTGGGGGAATCTAGAGATATAACACAAGCTACCATAGGGAGCATTCACTTTCCTGCTATACATTATTTTTCTCTCTTCATAGGTAGATGCATTAATGGTAAATATGAGGCATGTCACATGTGTGTCCCCGACTTCAGTATTCTTAGGAGTGCTGTGTTAGGAGATAAATCTTAAAATTTGGGAGCCATTGTTGCACGTAGGTTGCATCTTAATAGATTTAATGGAGATTTCTTTGGTGAAATTTATGCAACCCGCATAGCTAATTTTCTTGGTATAGCCATACGTGAAGATGATATTGAATTACCTCCAGCTTACCTAGACTTTAATGCTATGGTTCGCCACCAGTTTGTCGAGAGGAATGAATCACCTCTCCAGTATCGTTTAATCTTTGACAGATGCCATGCTGTCCATATTACTCTCCCTGCTCCTGCCTTCTTTGATTATCAGGCAAAAGGAAGATATGTTATTACCAGAGAGGAGGCAGATGAGTACGAGAGGAGGGCGGAGGCCGCTCGTCGCCACGCTGCAGCTCAGGAGGCGATAGCCGCCGCATCTTAGCACGACCCCAACTTTTACTATGGATATCCGCCAGGCCAACCGTGGTCATAGATCAACTTAGGGCAAAAGCCTAAGCTTGGGGAGTACGTATTTCTCACTGACATTACATTTATGTTCACACACTCATTGCCAGATGTCAGTGCTCATACTTTTTCATTGTATCATCCATGCTAGTTTATTTCCATTTTTATGCTTTCTTCTTGTGTGTTTGATAAACCTTAAGAAAAACCAAAAAAATTAGTTGTAGCTTTTAATTAGTTTACTTTCCATGCTTGTAGTAGTAATTAAAAAGAAAACCCAAAAAGATTTCATGTTCTTCTTTTACTTGTTGGGAGCTCTCCCGTGTAAATAGTTTTATTTCTTTTCTTTTCTTTGGGGGTCGATAGGAGAAGACCATAATTAAATTGTTGATGTGGCTCTTATATGCATTATTGTTGATCTGACAAAAGAGCCCATATTGCCTTGTCTTCTCCTGTTTATTGAATGCTTGCAGATTCCAGCTTAGTCCAATGCACGTGCACTATTATTATTATCCACATCATTTGGTCGTGCAAGTGAAAGGCAATAATGATGATTATATGATGAACTTATTGAGATGAGAAAAGCTGGTATGAACTCGACCACCCTTGTTTTTGTAAATATGATTAGTTCATCGTTCCCGATTCAGCCTATTATGAATAAACATGTTTGCAATGACAACTAGAGATCATAGTTCTTGTGCCATGCTTGATTAGCTAGGAGCATATAATGGTTTACCTTGCGTGCCAATATGCTATTAAAATGGTTGTGATGTGGTATGATAGGGTGGTATCCTCCTCTGAATGATTTAAGTGACTTTACTTGGCGCATGTTCACGCATGTAGTTGAAATAAAATCAACATAGCCTTCACGATATTTAGGTTCATGGTGGATTATATCCTACCCATGCTTGCATTTGGTGTTGATTAATTTTAATGCATGTTCATGACTGTTGTCGCTCTCTAGCTGGTCGCTTCCCAGTCTCTTGCTATCCTTCACCTGTACTAAGCGGGAATATTGCTTGTGCATCCAACTCCATAAACCCCAAAGTTATTCCATATGAGTCCACCATACCTACCTATATACGGTATCTACCTGCTATTCCAAGTAAATTTGTATGTGCCAAACTCTAAACCTTCAAATAAATATCCTGTTTTGTATGCTCGAATAGCTCATGTATCAACTAGGGTTGTCCGTATCTTCTATGTTAGGCGGGTTATCCTCAAGAGGAGTGGACTCCGCTCCTCACTCACGAGAAAAATGGCTGGTCACCGAGATGCCCAGTCCCATGCTTTATGCAAACTAAATCAAAATAATTGCAAACAAAACTCCCCCTGGGACTCTTGTTAGTTGGAGGCACTCGTTGTTTCGAGCAAGCCATGGATTGATGCTTGTTGGTGGAAGGGGAGTATAAACTTTACCATTCTGTTTGGGAACCGCCTATAATGTGTAGCATGGAAGATATTGCCATCTCTAGGTTGTTATGTTGACAATGAAAGTATACCGCTCAAAATATTATTCACTTCTATTTCAAAACCGAGCTCTGGCACCTCTACAAATCCCTGCTTCCCTCTTCGAAGGGCCTATCTATTTACTTTCATGTTGAGTCATCATCTTCTTATTAATAAGCACCAGTTGGAGAGCTCCACTGTCATTTGCATTCATTACTGTTAGTTTACATTGAGTATGACTTGACTGGATCTCTTTTACCATGAATTACAATGTCTAGTCAGTCCTTGATCTTTAAAGGTGCTCTGCATTTATGTCTTGTGGTCTCAGAAAGAGCTAGCGAGATACCATCTTGTTATATCATATTATGATTGTTTTGAGAAAGTGTTTTCATCCGAGATTTATTATTATTGCTCGCTAGTTGATTATGACATTTATATGAGTAAACTTGAGACCTAAGCGTTATTGTGAATGTGGTTAGTCATAATATTCGCTGAAAACTTGAATGCTGGCTTTACATATTTACAACAACAAGAGCAAACAGAGTTTGTAAAAGTTTTTCTTTATCACTTTCAGTTTATCAACTGAATTGCTTGAGGACAAGCAAAGTTTTAAGCTTGGGGGAGTTGATACGTCTCCGTCGTATCTACTTTTCTAAACACTTTTGCCCTTGTTTTGGACTCTAACTTGCATGATTTAAATGGAACTAACCCGGACTGACGCTGTTTTCAGCAGAATTACCATGGTGTTATTTATGTGCAGAAACAAAAGTTCTCAGAATGACCTGAAACTTCACGGAACAACTTTTCAGAAATAATAAAAAATCCTTGCAAAAGGTGAAGGCCAGGGGGCCCACCACCTGTCCACGAGGGTGGGGGCGCGCCTGCCCCCCTAGGGCGCGCCCCTACCTCGTGGCCCCCTAGATCTCCTCCGACCTCAACTCCAACTCTATATATTTGGTTTCGGAGAGAAAAAAAATCAGAGAGAAGAATTCATCGCGTTTTACGATATGAAGTTGCTGCCATGCCACAAAACCTCCCGAGAGGGCTGACCTGTAGTCCGTTCGGGGCTCCGGACAGGGGAATCCGTCGCCATTGTCATCAACAACCATCCTCTATCACCAATTTCATGATGCTCACCGCCGTGCGTGAGTAATTCCATCGTAGGCTTGCTGGACGGTGATGGGTTGGATGGGATCTATCATGTAATCGAGTTAGTTTTGTTAGGGTTTGATCCCTAGTATCCACTATGTTCTGAGATTGATGTTGCTATGACTTTGCTATGCTTAATGCTTGTCACTAGGGCCCGAGTGCCAAGATTTCAGATCTGAACCTCTTATGTTTTCATCAATATATGAGAGTTCTTGATCCTATCTTGCATGTCTATAGTCACCAATTATGTGTTATGATCCGTTAACCCCGAAGTGACAATAATCGGGATACTTACCGGTGATGACCATAGTTTGAGGAGTTCATGTATTCACTATGTGGTAATGCTTTGTTCCGGTACTCTATTAAAAGGAGGCCTTAGTATCCCTTAGTTTCTGTTAGGACCCCGCTGCCACGGGAGGGTAGGACAAAATATAGCATGCAAGTTCTTTTCCATAAGCACGTATGACTATATTTGGAATACATGCCTACATTACATTGATGAACTGGAGCTAGTTCTGTGTCACCCTATGTTATGATTGTTACATGATGAACCGCATCCGGCATAATTCTCCATCACCGATCCATTGCTATGAGCTTTCCATATATTGTTCTTCGCTTATTTACTTTTCCGTTGCTATTGCTATCATCACTACAAAATACCAAAAACATTACTTCTGCTACAATTACCTTTTGCTACCATTACCACTACTATCATATTACTTTGCTACTAAATACTTTGCTGCAGATATTAAGTTTCCAGGTGTGGTTGAATTGACAACTCAGCTGCTAATACTTGAGAATATTCTTTGGCTCCCCTTGTGTCGAATCAATAAATTTGGGTTGAATACTCTACCCTCGAAAATTGTTGCGATCCCCTATACTTGTGGGTTATCATTCTTACTCTAAACAACTCCATTTTGTTGAGGTGTGTACGTAGCCGAGAACTCGTGTGAAATTCCTTCTTCGTCAAGAAAGGTATCCACATTTGCGTTCTTGAACTCTGTTCCATTATCGCATCGAACCTTCTTGATCTTCACTTCAAATTGATTTTGGGCTTTCCTAGCGAAGTTCTTGAAGATTTTTTGGACCTGCGATTTATCACGAAGAAAGAACACCCACATAAATCTTGAAAAATCATCGACTATGACTGGACCAAATGATTTAGCACCGAGACTTTTGTAGGCATTGGGACCAAAGAGATCCATATGAAGTAGCTCAAGCGGTCTTCTCGTGGTCATGATGTTCTTTACGGGATGACTTCCTCCAACTTGTTTTCCTGCTCTACAAGCACTGCACAATCTATCCTTGTCAAATATAACATCTTTCACTCCAAGGATATGATCACCCTTAATAAGCTTATCAAGATTTCGCATGCCTACATTACCTAACCTTCTATTCCACAACCAACCTTTAGAAGATTTAGCAATTAAGCAAGTTCTAGGTTGAGCCTTTTTAGTGAAATCAACAATGTAAAGATCACCTCTATGTAAACTGGTAAAGACCATATTGTGGTTATCTCTACGAAACACTTGGCAATCTACTTCAGTAAATAGGACATTGAAACCAACGTCAGCAAGTCTAGATACGGAAAGTAGATTATATCCAAGAGCTTCAACGAGCATAACATTTTGTATGGAGCTATCATGTGAGATGGCCACCTTACCAAGGTCAACCACCTTACCCTTAGAGTTGTCACCAAAAGTGACATACTTTCGAGGGCTGTCGTTTTCAGCAAGCTCACGAAACATATCCTTGTCTCTGGTCATGTGATCGGTACACCCACTATTAAGAACCCATTCCTTTCCTCCAGCCATGTAGCCGCAGAGATTAGCCATAAGACCAAAGTGTCTCATAGACTCATTGATATCAAAGTCACTATCATCATCCTCATCATAGTATCCATGTTGAACATTGTCTTGTGATGGATCAATTCCTAGAGAGGGTAATTCATTAGATAAATGGTCATCACAATAGTCATCTTTATGAATTCTAATGGCTTCGGAGATGATATTGCTAATGATTCCAACATCTCCTTTGGCACGCGTAAGATTGGTAAGCTCAAATAGACAATTACCAAATTTGGGATCATTGGAACTCATCTTACTCAAGGCAATAGACTTATGAAGAATTTCATCCAAGTTTTGCAAGGAATATTTTGGAAATCGTTCCTCAAGAAATCTCCATATGGTGTAGGCACAATCAAGAGCAGGCAAGCTAGCAAACAAGTTCTAGGCAATCCTCTAGTGATTAAATTGACAGTTCTAAGATTACGGATCATGTCAATAGACTCATCAAGGGTAGGATGCAAAGGATCGACATGAGGTGCACAAGGGGTGGTAATGTACTTGTTCAAATGATATTCATTGAAAATCTCAAGCATCTCAATTTTTCACTCATGAAAGAACTCTCCATCAAGTATAGGCACTCTACGTCTAAGACTCCCCAACGTAGACTCATCCATCTTCCTCCAAAGGTGTTTGAACCAAAGCAATGGAGAAAAATGCTCTGATACCAATTGAAAGGATCGAGAAGAGGTGTCTAGAGGGGGGTGAATAGACTCTTAATAAGGAAAAATAGCAGTTTTTAATTTCTTCAAGTTAAGGTGGAGTTTTAGCACAAGTTTAAACATTCACAATACATTCAAGCAAGCATGGCAAGAGTATACGAGCAATGGAAAGTAAAGCATGCAATTTGCAAGAAAGTAAAGGGATGGGATTGGAGTGTGCAAACGCAATTAGAGACATGTAGATTTTGGCGTGGTTTCGATAGGTGGTGCTATCGTACATCCACATTGATGGAGACTTCAACCCACGAAGGGTAACGGTTGCACGAGTCCACAGAGGGCTCCACCCATGAAGGGTCCATGAAGAATCAACCTTGTCTATCCCACCATGGCCATCGCCCATGAAGGACTTGCCTCACTAGGGTAGATCTTCACGAAGTAGGCGATCTCCTTGCCCGTACAAACTCCTTGGTTCAACTCCACAATCTTGACGGAGGCTCCCAAGTGACACCTAACCAATCTTGGAGACACCACTCTCCAAAAGGTAATAAATGGTGTGTTGATGATGAACTCCTTGCTCTTGTGCTTCAAATGATAGTCTCCCCAACACTCAACTCTCTCTCACTAATTTGGATCAGGTGGAAAGATGATTTGAGTGGAAAGCAACTTGGGGATGGCTAGAGATCAAGATTCATATGGTTGGAATGGAATATCTTAGTCTCAACACATGAGTAGGTGGTTCTCTCTCAGAAAATGAATGTTGGAAGTGTTGGCGTGTTCTGATAGCTCTCTCCACGAGTGAAGAGTGGGTGGAGGGGTATTTATAGCCTCCACACAAAATCTAACCGTTACACACAATTTACCAAACTCGGTGGGACCAAATCAGAAAACTCGGTCAAACCGATTTAGTTCATAATGTGACCGTTAGGCATTTCGATGGGACCGATACGATCAACTCGGTGGGACCGATGTGCTAGGGTTAGGGTAAAACCTCATCTCGGTTTGACCGATTACACAAACTCGGTGATACCAATTTTGGTAATAAGCAAAACAGAGAGTTGGTCAGGCAAACTCGGTGGGACCGATTGCTTATCTCGATGGGACCGAAATAGTTGCGACATGCAACAGAGAGTTTGCAATCCCATCTCGGTGAGACCAAGATCCCATCGGTGAGACTGAATTGAGCAGGTTTTCTGGCAGTGGCTATGTCAAGTGAACTCGGTAGCGCAGGATGGATCAAATCGGTAGGGCCGAGTTTGACTTTTGGTTTGGGACATATGTGGATATGAGAAAGTGGTTGAGGGCTTTGGAGCATATCACTAAGCACTTTGAGCAAGCAAGCCATTAAGCAGCACCTCATCCCCTTTTAATAGTATTGGCTTTCCTAAGGACTCAATGTGATCTTGGATCACTAAAATGAAAATGTAGAGCCTTGAGCTAATCCTTTGTCCTTAGCATCTTGAAGGGGTTCCACATCTTCTTGTCCACGCCACTCCATTTGTTGAACTTATCTGAAATATACTAGATAAAACATTAGTGCAACAAGAGATATGTTAGCATTAATTACCAAAACCACCCAGGGAGCACTTGTGCTTTCAGAAAGCCATCAAGAGTATGGTCAAGGCTTTATGGCCATTCGATACCCCTCCAGAGAGTATGGAGGGTTTGGCAAACCTGTTAGAAGGTGCCCGGTGCCGCTTTGAGCTATGGAAGGTATCCGTCTGCCGTGAAGGCGCACGAGAGGCCTGGGAAATGGTGAAAACATGCTTCACTAAGCTAGATCCGAATCATATGGCCCAAGTAGGACCGCAGGGACCAGACGGTAAACAAATTTCGTTGAACTTGGTGTATGACCAAGTAATGATAGTTGCGAAATATTTGCAGGAAGACTATAGGTTAGACTATCTGATAGATGGGATAGATACGGAATAGGTATTTGATTCAATGTATTAATATACTCTATGATCAACCTGTATCTTTAACCGAACATGTGGAAAATTTGTCCTCGCAGGCTTTCGGCTTTAACCTTCGAACCAAAAATGGTGGAGTGTTTCCAGATTTTATTGTGGAATGAAAGAAGCATTCACTATGTCCGGAAACCAGGCAACCTAGTCATTGTGCTCGAACAGACAAAAAATTTAGTTCGGGAGGTATGTTATATTACATGTGTAAGAAACATCTTCCAAGGAGAATAGTTTCGTTAAGGGTTCCTTTCCTTGGGTTGGCATGCTCTAATTATGCGTGCCTGGGCTGTGGTCCATAATACGGAAAAGTTTCCTCGTATTTTTAAAGAGTTACCAGAATGTAACAATCTGTCGTTTCATTGCCGACCAATTATTCTCTTAAGAATGCTAGCTTTCGGCTTCACCCGTCTAAGGTACAGGTCCGGATTACCCAGTTGTAACAATGACAGAGGTGCTCCCTTTGTGCCCTAGCCGAACAATCGGGAACGTAGGGCATAAACACAGGAGCGATGCAACCCAGCTTGGCAAAAACTTAAGTCATAGAGGTGCATATAATAGCAAAAAAGGTGTATATGGACAAACGACGTATAATTTGTGAGCTCCAGGCTCGGAATAATAATAAGCTTCGGTTAAAGAAGCGCCGAGTCATGGTGGGGTGTATACATTTTAGGATGTGTACCCCTCAAGTGTTCGGCCTATCTGAACATATCCTGGGAATCGTATAAAAACAGAAAACAAAAACAAATGAAGAGGAGAAAAAGAACGAAAAAGAAACATGGCCGAACTTATACGTAGAATCTTCGGAGCCGAGCAGCGTTCCATGGATTGGGCTCTAGGCGATAGGCTCCTCTCGTGAGAACTTCATCTATAATGAAGGGCCCCTCCCATTTTGGTTTGAGCTTGTTCTTCTTCTTCTCTGGGAGGCATAAAATGAGTTCGCCGACATAATAAGTCTTGGCCCGCACTTCTCTGCTTTGGTATCTCCAAGCTTGTTGTTGATAAAATGTAGAACGGGCTCTTGCAATATCACGCTCCTCCTCTAGGCTGTGGAGGCCGTCCTGCCGATCAAGCTCGGCCTCTCTCTCTTCATATATGCGCACTTGAGATGAGTCATGAATAATGTCACAGGTCAAGACGGCCTCTGCGTCGTACACCATAAAAAAGAGTGTGTATCTGGTTGTGCGATTGGGCGTAGTCCGCAATCCCCAGAGTAAGGAATCGAGTTCCTCGACTGTGAAACTAGCACACCAATTTTTTACCTCATCGGCTGTGAAATTAGAGCTGTTTATCTCACTCCTGTAGGGATTGCACTAGCCCAGTGTTTATCTCATGCGAGCTAGGTTTGATTGCACTAGCCCAGTGTTTATCTCACTCCCGTAGGGATTGCACTAGTCTAGGTTTCATGTCGCTCATTATCAGGCCATTAGCCCGCTCTACCTGACCGTTTGTTTGAGGGTGATATACGGAGGCGTAATCGAGCTTAATGCCCAAATTAGCAGTAATGATGTTGTGCGGGACACCATAACGGTGTACCACGCCGGATATAAAGTCGATCACCGGCCTGGCTTCAACTGTTTTTACTGGTTTGGCCTCTATCCACTTAGTGAATTTGTCCACCATAACCAACAAATATTTCTTCTTATGGCTTCCCCCTTTAAGGGGTCCGGCCATATCTAGCCCCAGACCGCAAAAGGCCAAGTAATGGGGATCGTTCTTAAGGCAGTGGGCGGCATATGACTTTGATTGGCGAAAAGCTGACATCCCACACAACACTGTACAAGGGCATGTGTGTCTGCTCGGGCCGTTGGCCAAAAGAAGCCTGTATGGAAGGCCTTGCTTACGAGGGCCCGAGCTGCGGCGTGATGACCACCAAGAACATCATGTATTTCGGCCAAGAGCTATTGTCCCTCCTCTTCGGAGATACATCTTTGAAGAACTCCAGTAGCACTTTTCTTGTAGAGTTCACCTTCATGAACTTTGTAGGCTTTAGAGCGTCGAACTATGCGTCAAGCCTCATTCTGGTCATCAGGGAGCTCTTGCCTATTAAGGTAGGTCTGGAAGGGTTCGGTCCATGGAGGAATGACTGCCATGATTACATGGGCGGAAGGTGTCATTTCGGTATATGATCCCCCGATGATATCATAATTGTGTTCGACATCTGGGGGTATGATAGGCTCCGGACTAGTATTTCCGCTCTCGTCCTGCCATACCACGGATGGCTTGAAGAGCCTTTACACAAAGGTGTTAGGCGGGACGGGAACGCGCTTAGCACCCATTCGAGCAAGGATGTCCCCTGCCTGGTTACTATCTCGAGCAACATGATGGAACTCGAGCCCCTCAAACCGAGCTGATATTTTGAGTATAGCGTTTCGATATGCCGCCATCTTTGGGTCTTTTGCGTATAATTCTCCATTTATTTGGGATATTGCAAGGTTAGAATCCCCACACACCTCTAGGCATTGTATGCCCATAGAGACAACCATTCAGAGGCCATGTAGTAATGCCTCGTATTCGGCCACATTGTTGGAGTCTGTATACATGATTTGTAACACGTAGCGGACTGTGTCCCCCGTAGGGGATGTTAAGATGAAACCAGCCCCCAATCCGGCTAACATTTTAGAGCCATCGAAGTACATGATTCCGTTGGAGTATGTGTTGTACTCTTTAGGGAGTTCGGCTTCCGTCCACTCAGCGACAAAGTAGGCCAACACCTGAGATATAATAGTTTGGTGTGGCTTGTATGTTATTAAAAATGGTAAGAGCTCGATGGCCCATTTGGCTATGCGGCCAGTAGCATCCCGATTATTTATGATGTCATTGAGCGGTACTTCGAAAGCCACCGTCATCGAACACTCTTGAAAGTAGTGCCGCAACTTCTGAGATGCCATGAAGACTGCATACGCTATCTTCTGATAGTGCGGGTATCGAGATTTACATGGTGAAAGGACCGCCGATATATAGTACACCGGTTTCTGGATGGGGAATGTGTGTCCCTCTTACTCTCGTTCAACGATGAGTACGACGCTCACTACCTGGTGAGTCATAGATATGTAGAGCAAAATAGGCTCGCTAGCACCTGGTGCGGCTAGGATTGGGTTGCATGCTAACAAGGTTTTTATTTCTTCCAATCCGGCTATAGCCGCATCTGTCCATTCGAAGTGGTCGGTGTGTCGGAGCAGTCGATAAAGTGGTAGCACCTTTTCTCCCAATCTGGAGATGAAGCGGCTTAAGGCTGCCATGCAACCAGCTAGTTTTTGGACCTGCTTTAGGTCTATTGGCATTGCCAACTATGACAAGGCTCGGATTTTGGCTGGGTTCGCCTCAATTCCTCTATTGGAAACAATGAACCCGAGCAATTTCCTAGCTGGAACGCCGAAGACACATTTTTACGGATTGAGCCGTATGTCATATGTTCGGAGGTTGTCAAATGTGAGGCGCAGGTCGTCCACCAGTGATTCGACATGTTTAGTCTTGATGACCACGTCGTCCACATATGCCTCCACTGTTTTGCCAATTTGTTTTTCCAGACATGTTTGAATCATGCGTTGGTAGGTGGCACCAACATTTTGAGTCCGAAGGGCATAGTGTTGAAGCAGAAAGGCCCGTACGGGGTGATAAATGTCGTTGCGGCCTGATCGGACTCCTTCATCTTAATCTGATGGTAACCGGAGTAGGTGTCGAGGAAACACAATGAATTGTGTCCGGCAGTTGCGTCAATGATTTGGTCAATGTGGGGCGGGGGAAGGGGTCCTTAGGGTAAGCCTTATTGAGGTCTTTGAAATCGACACAAAGGCGCCAAGATTTATCCTTCTTTGGCACCATGACCAGGTTCGCTAGCCAGTCCGGGTGCCTGATCTCTTTGATGAACCCGTCTTCAAGTAGTTTGGCTAGCTCCTCCCCCATAGCTTGTCGTTTGGGTTCAGAAAATCACCGCAGCGTTTGCTTGACTCGTTTGAATCCATTTATTATGTTGAGGCTATGTTCGGCCAGTCTGCGTGGGATTCCTGGCATATCCGAAGGATTCCAGGCAAAGATGTCCCAAATTTCACGCGGGAACGCTTGTAAGGAGACGTTGACTGTCGGGTCCAGCTATGCTCCAATGGATGTTGTTTTTTAGGATCCGTCGGGTGCACTTGAAATTTGACTATTTTGTCTGCTGCTTTGAAAGAGGTGGATTTGGGCCTCTTGTCGAGGATTACATCGTCTTTGTCCACCGTGGAACACAGAGTGGTAAATTCTTCGGCCGCGAGGGCCTCGGATAGTGCCTCTAGGGCCTCGGATAGTGCGTCGAGGGCCAAGGATACGGTTTTGTTTTCGGCACAGACCACTATATTTGGATCACTGGTGATAGTGATTACTCCGATGGGCCCTGGCATTTTGAGCTTCATGTACCCGTAATGGGGAATGGCTTGAAAGCGTGTGAAGGCATCCCGCCCCAAAAGGGCGTGGTATCAGCTATTGAAAGGGGCCACGTGGAAGAGCAACTCTTCAGACCAGTAGTTACCAGGCATGCCAAATACTACATCAAGTTTAATTTTCCCCGAGCATCGTGCTTCTTGACTGGGGATAATACCTCGAAAGTTGGTACCGCTTTGCTCGATGTGACATGATAACCCACAAGTATAGGGGATCACAACATTTTTCGAGGGTAGAGTATTCAACCCAAATTTATTGATTCGACACAAGGGGAGCCAAAGAATATTCTCAAGTATTAGCGGCTGAGTTATCAATTCAACCACACCTGGAAACATAATATCTGTAGCAAAGTGTTTAGTAGCAAAGTAATATGATAGTAGTGGTAACGATGGTAAAAGGTAATGGTGGCAAAAGTAATATTTTTAGTATTTTGTAGTGATGATAACAATAGCAACGGAAAAGTAAATAAGCAAAGAACAATATATGGAAAGCTCGTAGGTAATGGATCGGTGATGGAGAATTATGCCGGATGCGGTCCATCATGTAATAGTCATAACCTAGGGTGACACAGAACTTGCTCCAGTTCATCAATGTAATGTAGGCATGTATTCCGAATATAGTCATACATGCTTATGGAAAAGAACTTGCATGCCATCTTTTGTCCTACCCTCCCGTGGCAGCGGGGTCCTATTGGAAACTAAGGGATATTAAGGCCTCCTTTTAATAGAGTACCGGAACAAAGCATTGACACATAGTGAATACATGAAGTCCTCAAACTACGATCATCACCGGTAAGTATCCCAATTATTGTCACTTCGGGGTTAACGGATCATAACACATAATAGGTGCTATAGACTTGCAAGATACGATCTAGAACTCTCATATATTGATGAAAACATAATAGGTTCAGATCTGAAATCATGGAACTCAGGCCCTAGTGACAAGAATTAAGCATAGCAAAGTCATAGCAACATCAATCTCAGAACATAGTGGATACTAGGGATCAAACCCTAACAAAACTAACTCAATTACATGATAAATCTCATCCAACCCATCACTGTCCAACAAGCCTACGATGGAATTACTCACGCACGGCAGTGAGCATCATGAAATTGGTGATGGAGGAAGGTTGATGATGACAATGGCGATGGATTCCCCTCTCCGGAGCCCTGAACGGACTCCAGATCAGCCCTCCCAAGAGAGTTTAGGGCTTAGCGGCGGCTCCGTATCGTAAAACGCGATGAATCCTTCTCCTCTAGTTTTTTCTCCGAGAAAGTGAATATATGGAGTCCAGGTTGAGGTCGGTGGAGCGTCAGGGGCCCACGAGGCAGGGGGCGCGCCCAGGGGGCAGGCGCGCCCCCACCCTCGTGGACAGGTGGGACACCCCCTGACGTGGATATTCCTTCCAATCTTCATTATATGTTCCAGAATAATGCTCCGTTGATTTTCAGGTCATTCCGAGAACTTCAATTTCTGCACAAAAATAACACCATGGCAATTCTGCTGAAAACAGCGTCAGTCCGGGTTAGTTCCATTCAAATCAAGCAAGTTAGAGTCCAAAACAAGGGCAAAAGTGTTTGGAAAAATAGATACGACGGAGACGTATCAACTCCCCCAAGCTTAAACCTTTGCTTGTCCTCAAGCAATTCAGTTGATAAACTGAAAGAGATAAAGAAAAACTTTTACAAACTCCGTTTGCTCTTGTTGTTGTAAATATGTAAAGCCAACATTCAAGTTTTCAGCAAAGATTATGAACTAACCATATTCACAGTAACATATAGGTCTCATGTTTACTCATATCAATGGCATAATCAACTAGAGAGCAATAATAATAAATCTCAGATGACAACACTTTCTCAAAACAATCATGATATGATATAACAAGATGGTATCTCACCAGCCCTTTCTGAGAACGCAAAACATAAATGTAGAGCACCTTTAAAGATCAAGGACTGACTAGACATTGTAATTCATGGTGAAAGAGATCCATTCAAGTCATACTCAATGTAAACTAACAGTAATGAATGCAAATGACAGCGGTGCTCTCCAACTGGTGCTTTTTAAGAAGAGGATGATGACTCAACATAAAAGTAAATAGATAGTCCCTTCGCAGAGGGAAGCAGGATTTGTAGAGGTGCCAGAGCTCGGTTTTGAAATAGATATGAATAATATTTTCAGCGGTATACTTTCATTGTCAACATAACAACAAAGAGATGGCGATATCTTCCATGCTACACACATTATAGGCGGTTCCCAAACAGAATGGTAAAGTTTATACTCCCCCTCCACCAACAAGCATCAATCCATAGCTTGCTCGAAACAACGAGTGCCTCCAACTAACAAGAGTCCCAGGGGAGTTTTGTTTGCATTTATTTTGATTTGATTTGCATAAAGCATGGGACTGGGCATCCCGGTGACCAGCCTTTTTCTCATGAGTGAGGAGTGGAGTCCACTCCTCTTAAGAATAACCCGCCTAACATGGAAGATACGGACAACCCTAGTTGATACATGAGCTATTCGAGCATACAAAACAGGATATTTATTTGAAGGTTTAGAGTTTGGCACATACAAATTTACTTGGAATGGCAGGTAGATACCGTGTATAGGTAGTTATTGTGGACTCATATGGAATAACTTTGGGGTTTATGGAATTGGATGCACAAGCAGTATTCCCGCTTAGTACAGGTGAAGGCTAGCAAAAGACTGGGAAGTGACCAGCTAGAGAGCGACAACAGCCATGAACATGCATTAAAATTAATCAACACCGAATGCAAGCATGAGTAGGATATAATGCACGATGAACACAAATATCATAGAGGCTATGTTGATTTTGTTTCAACTACATGCGTGAACATGTGCCAAGTCAAGCCACTTGAATCGTTCAAAAGAGTATACCACCCTATCATACCACATCACAACCATTTTAATAGCATGTTGGCACGCAAGGTAAACCATTATAAGCTCCTAGCTAATTAAGCATGGGATAAGAAACTATAGTCTCTAATTGTCATTGCAAACATGTTTATTTGTAATAGGCTGAATCAGGAACGATGAACAAATCATATTTACAAAAAACAAGAGAGGTCGAGTTCATACCAGCTTTTCTCATCTCAATAAGTTCATCATATAATCATCATTATTTCCTTTCACTTGCACGACCGAATAGTGTGGATAATAATAATAGTGCATGTGCATTGGACTAAGATGGAATCTGCAAGCATTCAATTAAAAAGAGAATACAAGGTAATATGGGCTCTTTGTTAGACCAACAATAATGCATATAAGAGCCACTTTAACGTTTTAATTATGGTCTTGTCCTATCGATCCCCAATGGAAAGAAAAGAAATAAAACTATTTACACGGGAAAGCTCCCAACAAGAAAAAGAAGAACGAGAAATCTTTTTGGGTTTTCTTTTTAATTACTAATACAAGCATGGAAAGTAAACTAATTAAAAGCTAGAACTAATTTTTTGTTTTTCTTAAAGTATATTAAACACACAAGAAGAAAGCATGAAAAGGAAAATAAACTAGCATGGATGATACAATGAAAAAGTATGAGCACCGACAACTAGCAATGAGTGTGTGAACATGAATGTAATGTCGGTGAGAAATATGTACTCCCCCAAGCTTAGGTTTTTGGCTTAAGTTGGTCTATGGCCATGGCTAGCCTGGTGGATATCCAAAGTGATAGTTGGGGTCATACTATGATGAAGCCTCGAATTGCCACTGGTTGGCAATCACCTCCGGATCCCACTGATAATCAGACTGTCGTGGAGGTTCAAATTGTGATTCCGGCTCTGGCTCTGTAGCTGCTGTAGGGTTCCGGTAGGCATGAATGGCCTCCAACAGAACAAGGTACTTGCCTGCAAATAAATCAAACAAGGAAGGAGAGGGCAAGGTAATAATCTCAGGATGATTTTTACCAAATATTAATTTGTACTTAAGCTCCTTTTCCCTATTCTTAACAATAAAATCATGTGCTACCATACTCTTATAATCTAAATAAACAGGAGGCAGCAATTTTTCTTCCTTCTCATAATGCCTAATAGGTATGTTAAAATGTGCAGTGAGGCACGAGGCGAAGATGCCTCCAAGGACGGGGCCCTTAGTACGGTTAAGATTTAACCGCTTTGCAATAATAGCGCCCATGCTGAATGTATCATCATGAAATAAGGCATGGCACAAAATAACAATATCAGGGGCACTCAGGTTTCCACAGTTTCCGCGCCCAATTAAGCATCTACTAGCAAATATAGCAAAGTAACGTAGAACAGGAAAGTGTACGCTAGTAATTCGTGCGTCTGGAACCTTCCTCGTTTCCCCTACAGTAATGGTATCAATAAACCCATCCACATCGTCACGATGTGGTTCCTCTATGTTGCCCTCGAAAGGGATCAAACAAACCCGACAAAAATCATAAAGTGACATCTCCTTATGCTCATCATATAAATAAAATTCCACCGTAGGTGGTGATCTCCTAGCATGGAAATGAAAGTTTTGCACAAAGATATTGGTGAGCAAGAGATACTGTTCGCGTTGGTCGTGGAGGAAGGCGGTGAGCACTACAAAAAAGACACATCCGTGACATTTTGGGCCGAATGAAATTTTTTTCTGTCAAACATATGACACTTCTATGACGATAATTGTGACAAAACCCGGTATCATCATAGATGTGGTGGGCTCCTACTTCTATGACAAAAAATCATGACAGAAAATGGGCTTTTCGTCCTGGGCGGGCCGGAGACGCAGCTGTATGACATTCTTTGGGCCGTCCATGACGGATAAAAACGTGGTAGAAGCGAGGGGGAGAAAATTTTTGGGGAGTTCCCGGTTACGGTGGGAGGTCGGGGGCCGAGCGATGCATGCTTCTCTCATACACGTACGTGCGTGTGTGCGAGGCATTGGCTCTAACTGAACCCGAGCGAGGCGTTGGGCTCTAACTGAACCCGAGCGATTGCACTGCAGGCTACGCGTTACTGAACCCGAGCGATCGATGGCTGTTAACTGAACCCGATCGAGCGATTCCTTTGCTACTGCTGCTAACTAAAGCTGATCAATTGGATGAACAGTGAGCGGTGGCGTTGCCTCTGGATGAACAGGACCCCGTGGTGTGATGGAGGGCTGAATGAACAGTAGACGGTGGAGGGCTGAATGAATAGTAGACGGTGGAGGGGTGCCCATGGAGGGGTGGATGAACAAGACCCCGTGGTGTGAAGGGCTGGATGAACAGTAGACGGTGGAGGGGTGCCCGTGGAGGGGTGGTTGAACAGGCCCCCGTGGCGTGGAGGGCTGGATGAATAGTAGACGGTGGAGGGGTGCCCGTGGAGGGGTGGTTGAACAGGACCCCGTGGTGTGGAGGGCTGGATAAACAATAGACGGTGGAGGGCTGGTTGAATAGTAGCCGGTGGAGTAGCGCGCGGTGGAGGCTGGATGAACAGGAGCCCGTGGAGGCTGGATGAATAGGAGCCTGTGGAGGCTGGATGAACAGGAGCCTGTGGAGGCTGGAGGAGGTCGACGGTGGAGATGAACAGTATCCCGTGGAGTCCCGTTTTGCGGTACGCCACACCCCTCCCGATGAACAGGACCCCCATTTCGACCGTAGTGCTCTAACACAAGTCCGTTTCGTCCATTTAGCGGTACGCCACACCCCTCCCGATCAACAGGACCCCCGTTTCGACCATAGGAGGTCCGTTTCCTCCGTTTTGCGGTACGGCAGACCCCTCCCGATGAACAGGATCCCGTTTCGAACGTGGCCGATCGAACACAAGGCCGTTTCCTCCGTTCTGCGGTACGCCAGGCCTCGCTTCCATCGCCTGTTCCGTCCAAGCCCTCCCGATGAACACGACGCATTCCTTTGCCTTCCCATGAACACGACGTGTTCCGTTGCCTCCCCATGAACATGACGCATTCCGTTGCCTCCCCATGAACACGACGACGACGCTGTTTCTCCGTTCCGACCCAGCCATGTACACGAGCCCTGGCCGTACGTATGCGCAAGTAGGCGTTCGAGACCCCTCCCGTATGTACACATGCGTGGCCGTATTTTCTTTCTTGCACCCTGGCTGCTGTACGTATGTGTACATGCTACGTGCGCGCCTCTACTACGACACATGTGCGCCTCTACATCGACCAGTATATATGTACGTACACGTTCGTGACCAGAATGACAACGCTACGTATGCTTCGACCAGGTGGGTCCTGACTGTCAGGCACTTCTTTGCGTGTGAAGATGTAGCTGGTGGGTCCCAGTAGTCAGGGGGCAAAATACGCTGGCCCCTCCGGTGGGTCCCCGCTGTCAGGTGGAGGAATAATTATTTTGCATGTAATAAGGAGGCACTTCCTTGCTGCGGCCATGGACCCAGCTGTCAGCCTCTCCACGTACAGTTCACATCCAATGGAAGCCGTTCCTTGACCACGTTGACCACGCCGCGCCGAGAGCACCAGGGCGGTGGACGACGGCGAGGCCTAGGAAGGGGACGACGTGGAGCCGGGGAAGACGTGGCAGTGGATGCCCACGCGTAGAGGAGTACGAGGGTTCACTGGTTCGTTGCGGTGTGAGGCTGCCATCGCCGCAGAATAACAGGGGGTGTGAGTGAGTAGAGGGATGGCCTGGCCAGCGGTGGGAGTATTAGGGGGCGGTGAGGCCTCCGCCGCATCGCAGCCGGCCACGGGAGACAGGAGCACGAGGCACGACCGGCCCTGATTTGGGCGGCTCGAGCAAGAAGTCCAGAGGATGAAGAAGCACTACGGCCGTTGGACGGACATCGTACGGTCACTGGAGCTAGAATCGTGCATATTGACTAAGTTGACAAAGCCCTCCATCCCCGTCAACTTAGTAGGCCCACAAGTCAGCCTCCCACCAAGGTGGGTCCCAGCTAGAAGGGGGGTATTCATTTTTTTGAGCGTAATAAGGAGGCACTTCCTTGCGTGCGAAGATATAGCTGGTGGGTCCGAGCTGTCAGCGGCGGTAACATTTTTTTCGCAAAATACAGAGGCCCTTTCGATGGGTCCCTGATGTCAGGTGGAGGAATCATTATTTTGCGCGTAATAAGGAGGCATTTCCTTGCGTGCGGCCGTGGACCCAGCTGTCAGCCTCTCCACGTACAGTCCACTTCAGATGCATGTCGGTCGTTGACCACGTTGACCAGGCCACGCCGAGAGCACCAGGGCGGTGGACGACGGCGAGGCCTAGGAAGGGAACGACACGGAGGCAGGGAAGACTCGGCAGTTGTTTCCCACGCGGAGGGGAGTACGACTGTACGAGGGTTTACTGGTTCGTCTGCCGTCGCCGGAGAATAACATCAGTTGTGGGTGAGTAGAGGGATGGCTAGGCCAGCGATGTGAGTACGGTGAGGCCTGCGCGGCAGCACAGCCGGCCGCAGGGAGGAGGGAGCAGGCAGTCCCGCCGGCGCTTGTTTGAGCGGCTGGAGCAGGAAGAGCAGAGATTGAAGAAGCACGACGGCCGTTCGATGGACATCCAACAGTCACTGCTTGTACGTCAACCTTTTTTTTAGGAAAGCCTCAAATCTGTGGAAAATAGCATACAGCCCATCTGCCATTATTTCTAATAATTTACAGCGCATTTGCTAATTCTTAAGGTTTTTTTGGAGCCCATATTCTTTTTGTTAGCATTACAGCCCATATAGTGGCCACAGTTAAAAAATTAATGAAATTTTGCATATTTCGGTGCGGTCCGAACTGTTTTTAATCCCAAAAATTCGACTCAAATTCAAACTGATTTTAAAAATAAATGTATATCAATATAAAATCCAAAATAATTCTCCACGCATAAAAATTAATGTAATTTAAAAACTCAAAATGAAAAAAATGATATTTTAAACTAGTTGCCGATTTGATGTGTTTTAAAAATGCACATCCCATTTCTCATTACTGATGGGTCATTTTCTCGGCCAGCCGAATGAAGCTCTCCTCGTCTTGAAAGATTTACAGCCCAATAGGCCTGACAAAGCGACTTACTTGGCAAATCACAAAAAAACTGGGCTATGGCCGTGGACCCAGCTGTCAGCCTCTCCACGTACAGTACTCTTCCGACGGAAGTCGGTCGTTGACCACATTGACCACGCCGCGCTGAGAGCACCAAGGTGGTGGACGACGGTGAGGACTAGGAAGGGGACGACACGGAGCCGGGGAAGACGCGACAGTGGATGCCCACGCGGAGAGGAATACGAGGGTTCACTGGTTCGGCTGCGGCGAGAGGCTGCCGGCGCCGCAGAATAACAGGGGGTGTGGGTGAGTAGAGGGATAGCATGGGCCAGCGGTGGGAGTAGTAGGGGGCGGTGAGGCCTCCGCGGCATCACAGCCGGCCACGAGAGGCAGGAGCACGCCGCACGACCGGCGCAGCTTTGGGCGGCTGGAGCAAGAAGACCAGAGGTTGAAGAAGCACTACGGCCGTTGGATGGACATCGTACGGTCACTGGAGCTAGAATCGTTCATATTGACTAAGTTGACAAAGCCCTCCATCCTCGTCAAGTTAGTAGGCCCACAAGTCAGCCTCCCACCATGGTGGGTCCCAGCTAGCAGGGGAGTATTCATTTTTCTGTGCGTAATAAGGAGGCACTTTCGGTGGGTCCGAGCTGACAGCGGGGGGGGGGACGTTTTTTTCGTGAAATACGATGGTCCGTCCGATGGTCCCAGCAGTCAGGGGCAAACATTTTTTCACAAAATATGGTGGCCCGTCCGGTGGGTCCCAGGAGTCAGGGGGGAAACGTTTTTTCTGCGAAATACTGGTGGCCCGTCCAGTGGGTCCCTGCTATCAGGTGGAGGAATAATTATTTTGCGCGTAATAAGGAGGCACTTCCTTGCGGCTGCCGTGGACCCAGCTGTCAGCCTCTCCATGTACAGTACTCTTCCGATGGAAGTCGGTCGTTGACCACATTGACCACGCCGCGCCGAGAGCACCACAGAGCTGGATGACGGTGAGGCCTAGGAAGGAGACGACGCGGAGCTGGGGAAGACGCGGCAGTGGATGCCCACGCGGTGAGGAGTACGAGGGTTCACTGGTTTGGCTGCGGTGTGAGGCTGCCGTCGTCGCAGAATAACAGGGGGAGTGGGTGAGTGGAGGGATGACCTGGCCAGCGGTGGGAGTAGTATGGGGACGGTGAGGCCTCCGCGGCAGCACAGCCGGCCACGGGAGGCAAGAGCATGCGGCACCACCGGCGCTGCTTTGGGTGGCTGGGGCAAGAAGACCAGAGGTTGAAGAAGCACTACGGCTGTTGGATGGACATCGTTGACCACGCCGCGCCGAGAGCACCAGGGCGGTGGACGACAGTGAGTCCTACGAAGGGAACGACATGGAGCCAGGGAAGACACGGCAGTGGCTGCCCACGCGGTGGAGAGTACGAGGGTTGACTGGTTCGGCTGCCGTCGCCGGAAAATAACATGAGGTGTGGGTGAGTAGAGGGATAGACAGGCCAGGGATGTGAGTATGATGGGGCCGTGAGGCTTTCCCGGCAGCACTGCCGGCCATGGGAGGCGGGAGCAGGCGGTTCTGACGGTGCTAGTTTGGGCGGCTGGGGCAGGAAGATCAGAGACTGAAGATGCATGATTGCCGTTAGATTGACATCTAACGGTCTGACGCTGGTAGAGTCGATTGTTGACTAAGTTTCTTTTTTGAGAAACCTTGTGTACGCATGAACTTAGTAGGCCCACAAGTCAGCCTCCAAATCTGTGGCAGACAACATAAAGCCTATTTGCTATTTTTTTTATAATTTGCAGCCCATTTGCTAATTCTTAAGTAATTTATTACAGCCCATTTTCTGCCCAGGACCACGGTCAAAAAGTCCAACCTTATTTTGCATATTTCGGTGGAGTCCGAACTGTTGTAATCCCGAAATGATAAACATTTTTTTAAGAACTTATTGATTTGCCAAAAAAATCGTTTTGTTTTTGTAAGAAAATAAGACGTGGGACAATATAGTTGGTTTAAGGGAAAACCAGTGGTAAAAAAATCAGCGCTGGGTGGGAAAAAACAACAAAAATAAGGATGTAAATATGAAAAGGGAATTTTATGTGTTTTCAATATAATGATACGTGTATATGAACTAGTAAAACTACAGGTAGAGATTAGAAAATGGATGTAGGACATGCGTTCCAAGAGGAAAATAGAACTGGGCTATGTGTTTGATTCAGTAAAAAAACTGCCTGCGGATGTTGTAAGACAAAATATAAGTAACGCTGGCAGGCCAGAGGCCAGTAGATACCTGCTGGATCTTTGTGCCCCGTTGTCTTCATGGGCTGGGCCTGTTAAAAACAAAACAACCCTAGGCAATCTACATCCCAGTTGAAACTTGCTCGACCTGAAAAAACAATATACGTGCTCAATAAACGAGAGAATTCTGCAAGTACAGACTGATAACTGGGATGCAGCACGGATATTATTTTTTTGTTGTGATAATAAGTGCATGCACTTGTTTCGAAAAAATTGGAGAACTGGGAATTCGAACAGCGGGTGCTTATGCTACCCATCAAATAAAAATCAGGTGCCTGAAAATTTGTTTCGAAACAAATGATTCAGCTTTATATCCATGTCGACCCTCGGCATGATGGTTGGAAGCAAATGCAAGTTCATACCAAAAGATCGTTAACAACAATACCAACTTGCGGACGACAAGGTAGTACAACTACCAATACCAAACTAACTTATAATCTTTTTACTCCTGGCCCTAGTATTCGTCTGGTAGAAAATCTTGCAGAGGACCAGCTCCCGCTCCTTCTCTTGCTCCAGGTCCCCTAGGTGGTACTGGTGCATCACCCAGTTGGTCCTCTGCTGGTCGAAGTTCTTGTTGGTGTGCAGCACCAGAACCTTTTTTGCTGCCCGTCTACCAACCGTTGACCATCACCGGCAAGGTATTGCCGGTCTTGTGCCACATCGTGTGCATGCCGCACTCCAACTGTATCTTGCGACGCGTCCACGTGCCCCTTTTGAATGCCCTAGAATTGCGCTGGAAGAAATGCTTCCTTAGGCCACTCAGTGTGAAACCTGCAGTATTGTGGAATACAGGTTTTAGTGTACCTAGTTGGCATTTTCATAACATGTTTGGCATGTTGCAGTCACTTGTTGCACTTTTTATTAACTGTCAAATTGTAATTTCTTCACCAGGTCTGCGTCTAAAAAGAAAAATAGAGCTATAAACAAAGGAATATGTCTGTGCAAGTAGATGGCCGATCGGTGTCTTACTTGGAAGTTTCTCAGGTTGGGTGTAACATATGTCGTGCTCGCTGTCGATGGTTGGTATGAACAAATTGATGAGAGATTGAAATCTCACGCTGTCAGGACTCACTTTGGCCTCAAGGTGCTCGATCAGCTCCTGATCCGTGGGATCGAACTCGACGCCAGCCGACAGCATGGGCCAATCCTTCTTCGACTTGCATCGGTAATTCTAGTTATATGGTACTCAATGTATGATCAATCGACTGTTTTAAGTGAATGATGAAAGATTTCGACAGATAAGTGGTACTCCAAATCTAAAGTCCAGAATACCCGAACACGCCGCCGGGATTCTTGTGCCACCTCACACGCAGCGTGTTGTCACGTCAATTCAATGTGTGGACATGATGAATAATTTGACCGATGTATACTAGTACCGCTACTGTACTACTTACTAGTCGTATTTAGTGTCACAATTTATACATAGGTTTAACTAACAAGTACGCACTTGAAGCCTAACTGATATATATATATATATGGCTTCTGCACAGCATCTCCATCATCATTATCAGTACATCCTACGCAGGTGAGTTAGGATGCACTTGATCCCAGGAAGGTATCTATCCTTCAAACCAGAGGAGTGCTTCAAACTAACAACAGTTCATAATATCCAACAAAAGAGGGTCGTGCTACAGCAGCAGAATACATGGCTTAGTCTAGATATCAGCACAAATCAAGTTGTGCATATTAGCTGTTGGCATGAACCACATCGCCGCATGTTGGGTTTGCAAAAGCCATCCATTGCATGGAAGCTTGATGCCTTTCACACACTGAAGACTATCTGGCAACAAGTTGTGTCGACGAATCTCTGGATATGGTGATTCATGAAACCCATGGTATGATGTGTAAACACAGCCCCCCCTCGCGAATGGAAGTTGCATAGGACAGTAATCATCTCCGTGATATGATTGATGATTGGTTGGATGATCGGATAATTGAGCCCGAGGAACAAGGAGTGGTTGCCGAGGCCGTAAACCCGCCTCCAGTTGAATACGCCTGGCCCAACGGAGCTGGGATCTTTCTCGAACACGAAGCAGCCATAGCCATCAATGTCACGAATGCCCCATGCATTGTACTGCATGTAGTTTGATGTAATGGTTTGGTCAATTTGGTACGTGCGAATGAGCATCAAATGACCGCCATCAGCTGAACGAGCGATAAACCACCACCCATCGGCTGGTATGATTCCAGGTCCTGGAATCATGAAGGCCAGCGCATTTGCGTCTACTGCAACAATTCAAATTGGAGACCAAAAGGACAAAAACAAACAATCATGTTCAGAGTATGTGTGGAATTAAGATTATTATAATAGTGACACATATCATAGACAGAGAATTGCAATGTCGTGGTCATAATCATACCCCAAGTTAAAAAAATAAGCCAATGGCTTTCATATTCTAGCAATATGTCATGGTTCAAATATCATGTAACAATGACAGGAAAACAACTATGACATCACCTACTCATATTCTACCATAGCACTTACTACTACTGTTCTCATATCAACTCTAAGCAATAACATGCGTTGTTATAAAAATCTTGTAAACTAGAGTAACATATAGCAATCATGATGTTATGCTCATAATATGTATTCTAACAATCATTAGATGCCAATTGTTCTCATATCAACTCTAACAATAACATGTGTGGTCATAAAAATCTAGGAAATGAGAGGAACATATAGCAATGATGTGGTTGAAGACATGCTATGCATTCTAAATTTGTAACAAATGAACAGGCAGTCGTATTCATAAGGTAAAGATGAGATGAGATAGAAAAATTACACGACGATAGATTCCACCAATATAGGTAGCCAATCTGTGCGTCGACCGCGTAAATGATGCCATCGTGCACTACAACATCAGATAGAAATGTTTCCTCAACAGGATTGATGATGAGCCATAACCATGTATGGTGACCGGATTCCAGATAGACTAATCCCTTGTTGAACAAGGCAATGAGCTTGTAATCCATGTAGTCTTCTGATGGTGTGGGCACTTCGCAGATTACAACTTTCTGCAAACAAAGGTCGAGCCAAAAGCTTGACGCCTCTCGTGCGTAGTAGGCAGGAGTGTCCGGCGGGCCGCGAGGCTCGATGGCGGAGGTATCCAACGATGGAAAGGTGATCTCTCACTGGGTGTATATATCCACGAGACGCCACAGACTACCGGTGTGGTGGATGAGGACGATCTAGTTGGCCTTCATGCCCACCCAGTACTGGCCGCGCATGAAGGACAGGTGGACGGGTAGTGGTAGCATGTCGAGGGGCACCACGACAACCTCCATAGGATCGTCAAGTCGGTGTCTGGGCCACTTGCGAGGATCGGGCATCAGCAAGCAGGGTGTCTTGAAAAGAGCCGGCCAGTTGCAGATGAGTAGACGGTACAAAGACACCGAGCATGCGGCCAGACGGATGGTGCTGAGTAGGTCCATACGACTACAGATCTGCTCCAAGAGAACATCAGTGAGGGAATTCCAATCGCGGCTCTGCGTGTCAGTCGGTTCTGCCATTGGGGTTTTCGGTGCCTGCGAGCCAGCGGGGAAGTGGATTTGGGCGGGCGAGCGAAGAAGCTTCTCCTCGTGTGGCCGAGCAGTGAGCGGGGGGATATGGTACGCGCGAGCTACCAAGGAAGATTGCGCGGGCGGGCGAGCAGTGAGTGGGGGTAAATGGTGTGCGGCCAACGATGGGGATGAGAGGAGGAAGAAGAAGAGAGGAGGAAGAAGAGTGGAAGACGGGGAAGAAAGTGCATTCAATCTCAATTCTACTAGTACTACTACCTGGATATACCATCCTTCAGAGTGTAAATAGTTACACCGATGACATGTGGGTCTACCACAACAGGGCCCATATGTCAGTTAATGGAGGACAGAGGTGCGTAGGCGTATTTGCGGAAGCATGCTCTACTGGCAAACATGATGGCAGTACTGGGTAAGGCTGATTTAGTAACACCAACACGCTGGTTCAGCTTATTAATTACGTGTCCCATCTGCTGCAGCGTGTATTGTCACTTCACTGCGAAGACTAGTTGAATAGTTCTCTCTGATCGAGATGGGGTATAAATGGATCGTGAGGACTTCCTTTCTACAGTATCCCTATGCCTCTACGCTCACTTCACTCATTTTGCTCCGTACCTAGTCACTTGTTGAAATCTGTAGAAAGACAAATACTCCATATTTGGGAACAAAGGGAGGCTTTTACTCCGTACTATTTGGGAACAGAGGGAGTATCACCATATGGAGGGAACAGAGGAAGCTTGAAATATGAACATGTCAATGGGAGGGAGTAAGCCGCATGCATGCAACATGCAACACTCACATGTACACATGGACGCACGCAACACTCACGCATCCATGTGGCACACAGCACACGACGCAACACACACGCTCACGCTCAAGTGCTCAAACTACTCCCTACATCCATGAAAGACTGTACATTTAGAGATTTACACATTGACCAGGGCATAATTAATGCCCAAAATTAGCAGACTTATGTGTGCATGCGACCATTGAGATAAGAAGATTAAATGAAGGCCCTTGCATGCTGTAATTAAGGATAGGCATGTAGCCTATACCTACAGCACAAGTTGGTGCATTAGTCAATCAATATCGATTTAGATTAAAGGCTAAATGCATTGGAAGTGTAGATGTACATCATGTAGTACACTCTTTGTTGGAAGACCGAGGGAGGACACGTGCATGCACTCACATACACAGCCAGGGCGGTTCGCGCGCAAGGGTTGGACTCGTGTCGCGCCTGCATAAAGTTTTGTTTAACAGATTTCTTTGCTCTGCCAACTGACAGGTGGGACCCAGAAACCAGGTGACAATTCAACCAGTCAACAAAGTGCCACGTCGACTATGTGGCCGGTCAGTAGGGTGCAATACGGTGCTCTGCGATGAGCTAGTGATCGCATAATCGCCGCAAAACTATATATAGTGACCGTAAAGAGCGTACTGTTACATATGTTGACCGCCAGTGTATTTTCTCGTTTCAAATTAAGCCATATTAATCGGGAAGGACGCAGTATGGACTACTACTACTAGTACTAGTACTGCTTTGATGTGTCCCGTCAACTCGCCGAAGGAGGAGAAGCTTGCTTACTACGCCTCTCCCTCGCCCACGCGCGCGGTGGTTCGCAGGACGAGGAGAGGGTTTTGACTACAGTGCCCTCTCCCTCTCCCTCTCCCTCTCCCTTGCCCTCGCCCTCGTGGTGGACGTGCAGCAGTTCAATCGGTGTCAGATTGCCAGAAGCATATTGTACTATAGTATCATCATTGTTGGACCTTTCGAAGAGGCGAAGAGCCAAGTGCAAGGTTCACACGAGTATGAACTGTTGAACCTCCCGAAGAGGCAAAGAGCCAAGCACAAGGTTTTATAGGAGTTGTCGTCCTAGTAGGAGTGTACTAGTACAACTATAGCGAACAATGCTACTATATGATGCCGCCACGTCACGTATATCCAAAGCCGTGCCACCTTTTTTCTCAAAGAGCATGTTGGAGCCCGTGCAACAACCACACAAGTTGCACGTACACATAACACATTTACTAGTAATAAATTCTAAAGGACAAATGCCAGTATGCCTCACAAGTTCATCTCCAACTCAGGTGATAAATTTGTGCACGACTAGTCTACATATATTCACAGCGCTACCGTTCACAATTACCGTACTCCACTTACACGTTATAGATGGGCTACATGTCCTCCTCCAGGTTCCAGTCCCAGGTGTTCTTCATGGATGGCACGATCCATAGCGGTGGGCAACGGGAATCATTGTCGCAGCTTTCTAGTCCGGTTCCACACAATGGAGACTCATCCAAGCTGAAGCAGCATAAATCAGGGATAGCGTGTCCCAGCATGTCGTTCATCCGGTGGTGCGCACTAAAGACACAACCATGCTTCATGAACGGCAGGCCTTCCATGTCGTGCACGGAAGGTGGCATCCGCTTCACAATGGGGTAGCTGTCCCCGATGAAAAGCGAGTACTCTCCAAGAGTGTTCCTCGGCACCCACGTAGCATCACGGGGGTCGAACTCGGCGCCGTTCATCTGGTACACGCGGCATCCCAGATCTGGACACATGGTGAGGTACATAGTCAAGGTCCATGCATAATAATGTTGTGCTCAAATGTGGCGGTCAGTAATACTGTGCAGCAAATAGTACTACTCCGGTATAGAGGAAGTAAAATAACCGGCTTATTATATATAGCGACCCTTGGCTACATGGATGAGATAGTAATGCATGGAAAAACAAAAATGGTGGCAGCTAGTGGGTTCAAGTCTTCAAGGGCCTAGCTAGCTATACGCGTCCTCCAAGGTAAAAAGTACTCCTACTAGTACTACATAGTATACTACTAGTACATCAATGAAAGAGAAGGCGAGAGGGTTAAAAAATGGAATACCTGGGTAGATGGTGACGGTCCGATCGTGGTAGATTATGTGACCATGTTGCACATCAGTGGCACCATGGGTAACGACTGCTAAGATAGTTGATCCCAATATGCCAAAGTCAGCTACAAGGTTCCAGGTTAGACCGAATCGCGGATGCAAATGCACATCCAGGATCGGCGATCTTATTTTGATCGGGGGATGACTGGTCCCTGCAAAATAATGGAGTACCATTAGGGATGCAAATGATGGTTTGTGCATTCCGTTTGTAATCTCCCGTACCGTAGGATGTCAACCAGATGAAACAAGTCCCCTGGCTTGTCACCGCGAAGATGCGGCCTAGATGGCGCACGACGTCTTCCAACGTGTAGGGGTACAAATCTGCCGCCGCCAACATGCGCCAGCCTCTTCCGTTACTGCCTCCTGCATTGATGGCAATCCTTATTGTTGGGGATCGTAGCAGAAATTTAAAATTTTCTACGCATCACCAAGATCAATCTATGGAGTAATCTAGCAACGAGGGGAAGGAGAGTGCATCTACATACCCTTGTAGATCGCTAAGAGGAAGCGTTACAAGAATGCGGATGAAGGAGTCGTACTCGTAGCGATTCAGATCGTGGTTGATTCCGATCTAAGCGCCGAACAACGGCGCCTCCGCGTTCAACACATGTGCAGCCCGGTGACGTCTCTTACGCCTTGATCCAGCAAGGGGAGAAGGAGAGGTTGGGGAAGACTCTGTCCAGCAGCAGTACGACGGCGTGGTGGTGGTGGAGGAGCGCGGGACTCCAGCAGGGCTTCGCTAGGCACTACGAGAGACGAGGAGGGAGAGGGGTAGGGCTGCGCCAACAGGGGAAGAACTTCGTGTGTTGGGCTGCCCCTTTGCCTCCACTATATATAGGGGAGAGGGAGGGCTGCGCCCCCACCTAGGTTTTCCACCCAAATGGGTGCGGCAGCCCTAGATCCCATCTAGGGTGGCGGCCACAAGGGGGAAAGGGGGAGGCGCACCTGGGGTGGGCCTTAGGGCCCATCTACCCTAGGGTTTGCCCCCTTCCCCTCTTGGAGGCGCCTTGGGCATTGGTGGGAGGCGCCCCAGCCAACCTAGGGGCTGGTCCCTTCCCACTATTGGCCCATGTAGGCCTCCGGGGCTGGTGGCCCCACCTGGTGGACCCCCGGACCCCTCCGGTGGTCCCGGTACACTACCGGTGATGCCCAGAACACTTCCGGTGGCCAAAACCATACTTCCTATATATCAATCTTTACCTCTGGACCATTCCGGAACTCCTTGTGACGTCCGGGATCTCATCCAGGACTCCGAACAACATTTGGTAACCGCGTACATACTTTCCCTATAACCCTAGCGTCATCGAACCTTAAGTGTGTAGACCCTACGGGTTCGGGAGTCATGCAGACATGGCCGAGACAACTCTCCGGTCAATAACCAAGAGCGGGATCTGGATACCCATGTTGGTTCCCACATGCTCCACGATGATCTCATCGGATGAACCACGATGTCAAGGATTCAATCAATCCCGTATACAATTCCCTTTGTCTATCGGTACGATACTTGCCCGAGATTCGATTGTCGGTATCCCGATACCTTGTTCAATCTCGTTACCGGCAAGTCTCTTTACTCATTCCGTAACACAACATCCTGTGATCAACTCCTTGGTCACATTGTGCACATTATGATGATGTCCTACCGAGTGGGCCCAGAGATACCTCTCCGTTACACGGAGTGACAAATCCCAGTCTCGATTCGTGCCAACCCAGCAGACACTTTCGGAGATACACGTAGTGTACCTTTATAGCCACCCAGTTACGTTGTGACGTTTGGCACACCCAAAGCACTCCTACGGTATCCGGGAGTTGCACAATCTCATGGTCTAAGCAAATGATACTTGACATTAGAAAAGCTTTAGCATACGAACTACACGATCTTGTGCTAGGCTTAGGATTGGGTCTTGTCCATCACATCATTCTCCTAATGATGTGATCCCATTATCAACGACATCCAATGTCCATGGTCAGGAAACCATAACCATCTATTGATCAACGAGCTAGTCAACTAGAGGCTTATTAGGGACATGGTGTTGTCTATGTATCCACACATGTATATGAGTTTCCTATCAATACAATTCTAGCATGGATAATAAACGATTATCATGAACAAGGAAATATAATAATAACCAATTTATTATTGCCTCTAGGGCATATTTCCAACAGTCTCCCACTTGCACTAGAGTCAATAATCTAGTTCACATCGCCATGTGATTAACACTCACAGGTCACATCGCCATGTGACCAACATCCAAGAGTCCACTAGACTCAATGATCTAGTTCACATCACTATGTGATAAACACTCAAAGAGTTCTGGGTTTGATCATGTTATGCTTGTGAGAGAGGTTGTAGTCAACGGGTCTTGCCATATTTAGATCCCTATGTATTTCGCAAAACTTTATGTCATATTGTAGATGCTGCTACAACGTTCCACTTGGAGCTATTCCAAATTGTTGCTCCATTATACGTATCCGGTATCTCTACTCAGAGCTATCCGGATAGGTGTTAAGCTTGCATCGACGTAACCGAGAAACATTTCCTTATTCCTCTAAGGATAATTTCGACCGCTATCTGGTGATCCTCTCCTAGATCACCTTTGTACCCTCTTGCCAGACATGTGGCAAGGCACACATCAGGTGCGGTACTTCAGCATGGCATACCGTATAGAGCCTATGACAAAAGCATAGGGGACGACCTTCGTCCTTCCTCTTTCTTCTGCCGTGGTCAAGCTTTGAGTCTTACTCAACTTCACACCTTACAACTCAGGTAAGAACCCCTTCTTTGACTGATCTATTTTGAACTCCTTAAAAAACATGTCAAGGTGTGCGTTCTTTGAAAGTATCATTAGGCGTTTTGATCTATCTCTATAGATCTTGATGCCCAATATGTAAGCAGCTTTATCCAGGTCTTCCTTTGAAAATCACTCTTCAAACAACCGTTTATGCTTTCCAGAAATTCTACATCATTTCAAATCAACAATATGTCATCCACATATACTTATCAGAAATGTTGTAGTGTTCCCACTCACTTTCTTGTAAATACAAGTTTCTAGCAAACATTGTATGAACCTAAAAGCTTTGATCACTCCATCAAAGCATATATTCTGACTCTGAGATGCTTGCTCTAGTCCATAGAAGGATTGCTTGAGCCAGCATACCTTTTAGCATCCTTAGGATCGACAAAACCTTTTATTGTATCACATACAACTTTTTCTTACGAAAACTGGTAATAAAACTTGTTTTGACATCCATCTGTCAGATTTCATAATTGAAATATACAGCTAATGCTAACATGATTCCGACGGACTTAAGCATCGCTACGGGTGAGAAATTCTCATCATAGTCAACTTCTTCAACTTGTGAAAAGACTCTTTCCCACAAGTTGAGCTTCATAGACGGTAACATTACCACACACGTCCGTCTTCTTCTTAAAGATCCATTTATCTCAATGGCTCGCCGATCATCGGGCAAGTCCACCAAAGTCCAGACTTTGTTCTGATACATGGATCTTATCTCGGATTTCATGGCTTCTAACCATTTGTCGGAATACGGGCCCACCATCGCTTCTCCATAGCTCGTAGGTTCATTATTGTCTAACAACATGATATCTAAGACAGGATTACCATACCACTCAGGAGTAGTACATATCCTTGTCGACCTACGAGGTTTGATAGCAACTTCATCTGAAGCTTCATGATCACTATCATTAACTTCCTATTCAACAGACGTAGGCGCCACAGAAAACATCTTTCTATGTTGCATCACTTTCTGGTTGAAATAAAGGTTCGACAACCTCATCAAGTTCTATCTTCCTCCCACTCAATTCTTTCGAGAGAAACTCCTTCTCGAGAAAGGACCCGTTCTTA
The DNA here is from genome assembly GCF_003073215.2 of Triticum urartu. NCBI lineage: Eukaryota > Viridiplantae > Streptophyta > Magnoliopsida > Poales > Poaceae > Triticum > Triticum urartu. The sequence continues at coordinate 424,786,048 of NC_053024.1, read as the reverse complement.
GCGACAAACAATTTGCCCTCGGATCTGAGATAGAAGGTATACCCAACTATCACCTTTGGGTATCCTATGACGATGTGTTTGTCCGCTTTTGGGTTCGAGTCTCTCCGGCTAAAGCCTTAAGCATCGCAGCCCCAAACATTAAGAAATGACAACTTTGGTTTCTTGCCAAACCAATGTTCATACGACGTCGTCTCAACGGACTTAGATGGTGTCCTATCTAAAGTGAATGCAGCTGTCTCTAACGCATAACCTCAAAATGAAAATGGTAGATCGGTAAGAGACATCATAGATCGCACCATATCTCATAAGGTTCGTTATGACGTCCGGACACACCATTACCCTGTGGTGTTCTAGGTGGCTTCAATTGTGAAACAATTCCACAATGTCTTAAGTGATTGCCAAACTCATAACTCAGAAATTCTCTTCGATCAGATCGTAGGAATTTGATCTTCTTGTTATGATGGTTCTTAACTTCACTCTGAAATCGCTTGAACTTTTCAAACGTTTCAGACTTGTGCTTCATTAAGTAAATATACCTATATCTACTCAAATCGCCAGTGAAGATGAGAAAATAGCGATATCCACCGCACGCTTCAATTCTCATTGGAACACACGCATCAGCATGTATGATTTCCAACAAGTCACTTGCCCGTTTCATTGTACCTGAAAACGAGGTCTTAGTCATCCTGCCCATGAGGCATGCCTCGCATGTGTCAAGCGATTCAAAATCAAGTGACTCCAAACATCCATCGATATGGAGTTTCTTCATGCAACTTACGCCAATATGACCTAAGCGGCAGTGCCACAAGAAAGTGGTACTATCATTATTAACTCTACATCTTTTGGCGTGAACATGTGTATTACCATGACCGAGATTCAATGAACCATTCACATAGGGTGCATGACCATGAAAGGTATTATTCATGTAAACAGAATAACCATTATTCTCTAACTTAAATGAATAATCGTATTGCAATGAACATGTCTAATCATATTCATGCTCAACGTAGACACCTGATAACATTTATCTAGGTTTAATACTAATCCCGAAGGCAGCTGGAGCGTGCGATGGTGATCTCATCAACTTTGGAAACACTTCCAACACACATCGTCACCTCGCCCTTAGCCAGTCTCCATTTAGTCCGTAGCTTTTGCTTCAAGTCACCAATAATAGCAACTGAACCGGTATCCAATACCCAGGTGCTACCAGGAGTACTAGTGAGGTACACATTAATAACACGTATATACTTTGTTGAAGTTGCCAGCCTTCTTATCTACCATGCATTTGGGGTAATTCCGCTACCAGTGACCGTTCTCTTTACAATAGAAGCACTTAGTCTCGGGTTTAGGTTCAACCTTGGGTTCCTTCACTGGAGCGGCAACTGGTTTGCCATCCATGAAGTTTCCCTTCTAGCCCTTGCCCTTCTTGAAACCAGTGGTCTTGTTAAACCATCAACACTTGATGCTCCTTCTTGATTTCTACCTTTTGCGGTCTTAAGCACCGCGAACAGCTTCGGGATCAACTCCATCCCTTGCATGTCATAGTTCATCACGAAGATCTAGTAGCTTAGTGATAGTGGCTAGAGAACTCTATCAATCACTATCTTATCTGGAAGTTTAACTACCACTTGATTTAAGTGATTGTAGCACCCAGACATTCTGAGCACATGCCCACTAGCTGAGCTATTCTCCTCCATCTTGTTGGCAAAAGAACTTGTCAGAGGTCTCATACCTCTCAACACGGGCATGAGCCGGAAATCCCAATTTCAGCTCTTGGAACATCTCATATGTCTTATGACGTTCAAAACGTCATTGGAATCCCGATTCTAAGCCGTAAAGTATGGTGCACTAAACTATCAAGTAGTCATCAGGATGTGTCTGTCAGGTGTTCACAACATCCACAGACGATGTTGTAGGGGTTTGCACATCGAGCGGTGCATTAAAGACGTAAGCCTTCTGTGTAGCAGTGAGGACACTCCTCGGACTACAGACCCAGTCCGCATCATTTCTTACAATATCTTTCAACTTGGTCTTTCTCTAGGAACGTATTGAAACAGGGAGCTACAACGTGAGCTATTTATCTACAACATATTTGCAAAGACAATTTAGACTATGTTCATGATAATTAAGTTCATCTAATCAAATTATTCAATGAACTCCCACTCAGATAGACATCCCTCTAGTCATCTAAGTGAAACATGATCCGAGTCAACTAGGCCGTGTCCGATCATCATGTGAGACGGACTAGTCAACATCGGTGAACATCTTCATGTTGATCGTATCTTCTATACGACTCATGCTCGACCTTTCGGTCTTCCGTGTTCCGAGGCCATGTCTGTACATGCTAGGCTCATCAACACCCGTTGTACTCGAATGTTAGAATCTATCACACCCGATCATCACGTGGTGCTTCGAAACAACGAACCTTCGTAACGGTGCACAGTTAGGGGGAACACTTTTCTTGAAATTTTAGTGAGGGATCATCTTATTTAAGCTACCGTCGTTCTAAGAAAATAAGATGTAAAACATGATAAACATCACATGCAATCAAATAGTGACATGATATGGCCAATATCATTTTGCTCCTTTTGCTCTCCATCTTCGGGGCTCCATGATCATCGTTGTCACCGGCATGACACCATGATCTCTATCATCATGATCTCCATCATCGTGTCTTCTTGAAGTTGTCTCGTCATCTATTACTTCTACTACTATGGCTAACACTTTAGCAATAAAGTGAAGTAATTACATGACATTTAAGTTGACACGCAGGTCATAAATAAATTAAGACAACACCTATGGCTCCTGCCGGTTGTCATACTCATCGACATGCAAGTCGTGATTCCTATTACAAGAACATGATCAATCTCATACATCATATATATCATTCATCACATCCTTTTGGCCATATCACATCACACGGCACATGCTGCAAAAACAAGTTAGACGTCCTCTAATTGTTGTTGCAAGTTTTTACGTGGCTGCTATAGGTTTCTAGCAATAACGTTTCTTACCTACGCCAAAACCACATCGTGATATGCCAATTTCTATTTACCCTTCATAAGGACCCTTTTCATCGAATCCGATCCGACTAAAGTGGGAGAGACAGACACCCGCTAGCCACTTTATGCAACTAGTGCATGTCAGTCAGTGGAACCAGTCTCACGTAAGAGTACGTGTAAGGTCGGTCCGGGCCGCTTCATCCCACGATGCCGCCGAATCAAGATAAGACTTGTAACGGCAAGTAAATTGACAAAATCGACGCCCACAACAACCTGTGTTCTACTCGTGCATAGAAACTACACATAGACCTAGGTCATGATGCCACTGTTGGGGATTGTAGCAGAAATTTAAAATTTTCTACACATCACCTAGATCAATCTATGGAGTAATCTAGCAACGAGGGGAAGGAGAGTGCATCTACATACCCTTGTAGATCGCTAAGCGGAAGCGCTACAAGAACGCGGATGAAGGATTCGTACTCGTAGCGATTCAGATCGTGGTTGATTCCGATCTAAGCGCCGAACAACGGCGCCTCCGCGTTCAACACACGTGCAGCCCGGTGACGTCTCTTATGCCTTGATCCAGCAAGGGGAGAAGGAGAGGTTGGGGAAGACTCTATCCAGCAGCAGCACGACGGCGTGGTGGTGGTGGAGGAGCGCGAGACTCCAGCAGGGCTTCGCCAAGCACTACGAGAGACGAGGAGGGAGAGGGGTAGGGCTGCGCCAACAGGGGAAGAACTTCGTGTGTTGGTCTTCCCCTTTGCCTCCACTATATATAGGGGGAGAGGGAGGGCTGCGCCCCCACCTAGGGTTTCCACCCCAAGGGGTGCGGCAGCCCTAGATCCCATCTAGGGTGGCGGCCACAAGGGGGAAAGGGGGAGGCGCACCTGGGGTGGGCCTTAGGGCCCATCTGCCCTAGGGTTTGCCCCCTTCCACTCTTGGAGGCGCCTTGGGCCTTGGTGGGAGGCGCCCCAGCCCACCTAGGGGCTGGTCCCTTCCCACTATTGGCCCATGTAGGCCTCCGAGGCTGGTAGCCCCACCTGGTGGACCCCCGGACCCCTCCGGTGGTCCCGGTACACTACTGGTGATGCCCGGAACACTTCTGGTGGCCAAAACCATACTTCCTATATATCAATCTTTACCTCCGGACCATTCTGGAACTCCTCGTGACGTCCGGGATCTCATCTGGGACTCCGAATAACATTCGGTAACCACGTACATACTTTCCCTATAACCCTAGCGTCATCGAACCTTAAGCGTGTAGACCCTACGGGTTCGGGAGTCATGCAGACATGGCCGAGACAACTCTTCAGTCAATAACCAACAGCGGGATCTGGATACCCATGTTGGTTCCTACATGCTCCATGATGATCTCATCGGATGAACCACGATGTCAAGGATTCAATCAATCCCGTATACAATTCCCTTTGTCTATCGGTACGATACTTGCCCGAGATTCGATCGTCGGTATCCCGATACCTTGTTCAATCTTGTTACCGGCAAGTCTCTTTACTCGTTCCGTAACACATCATCCCATGATCAACTCCTTGGTCACATTGTGCACATTATGATGATGTCCTACCGAGTGGGCCCAGAGATACCTCTCCGTTACACGGAGTGACAAATCCCAGTCTCGATTCGTGGCAACCCAACAGACACTTTCGGAGATACCCGTAGTGTACCTTTATAGCCACCCAGTTACGTTGTGACGTTTGGCACACCCAAAGCACTCCTACGGTATCCGGGAGTTGCACAATCTCATGGTCTAAGGAAATGATACTTGACATTAGAAAAGCTTTAGCATACGAACTACCCGATCTTGTGCTAGGCTTATGATTGGGTCTTGTCCATCACATCATTCTCCTAATGATGTTATCCCGTTATCAATGACATCCAATGTCCATGGTCAGGAAACCGTAACCATCTATTGATCAACGAGCTAGTCAACTAGAGGCTTACTAGGGACATGGTGTTGTCTATGTATCCACACATGTATCTGAGTTTCCTATCAATACAATTCTAGCATGGATAATAAACGATTATCATGAACAAGGAAATATAATAATAACCAATTTATTATTGC